>NC_090447.1:1530662353-1530957353 GCF_031143425.1 Pleurodeles waltl | reverse complement strand
CAAGAAAAGTGGAGCTTCATGGCATGAAGCACCACTTTTGTTAAATCTGGGCCTTGGGATGTTAGCGCTGGGAAACGTCCTAAACAATGCGTTATGAACAATGCAGACGTTTCCCACGCAAGCGTAACCACGCTTGCTGGAACAACGACTACCTTTTTCTGTGCCTTAACCACGCATGTGCTGAACTACACATATGCGTGCTTAAGGCACAGAAAGAGGCAGAGTGGATCTGGAGAGGACGCAGTGAGGTAGGTAGGGTTGGGGCAGGGTTGGGGGGTAGTTTTTAGGGGTGGGGTGGATTAAGGTCTTGGGGTGGGTGTGAGGGTTGGCCTATCTTTTTTTAGGGGTGGGGTGGGGGAGTTTAAAATTTTTTTTTATTCTTTAGGCTTAGGGTGGGGTGGGTAGTTTTTATTTTTTAGGGGTGGGGAAGGTTTAAGGAAGGGCAGGAGGAGGGAGAAGAGAAGGAAGAGTTGGGAGAGGACGCGGTGAGGTGAGTGGGGTTGGGGCAGGGTTGGTGGGTAGGTTTTAGTGGTGGGGAGGATTTAGGGCTTAGGGTGGGTGGGGGGTCGGAGTAGTTTAGTTATTACGGGTAGGGGAGGGTTTTAGGGCTCAGGCTGGGGCGGATTGGGGTAGTTATGAGGGTTGGGGCAGGGTTTTAGGGCTCTGGCCTGGGGGGTTGGGGGTAGTTTTAGGGTTGAGGACTGAGTGTAAGGGGCAGTTTGCAGGGCTGTGGACAGTTTTATGGCTAAGGGTGGGGAGGCTGGGGTTGGGATAGTTTTAGGTAGGGGGCAAGGTTTTAGGCATTAGGAGGGGAGTCAGGGTAGTTTCAGGGGCAGAGTGGGATCCGTTTTAGGGCTCATGGCTGGGGGTGTTTAGGGCCCAGCGTGGGGGGGATGCCGAAGGGGCAGTTTTAAGGGCTAGGGTGGGGTGTTAGGGCAGAGGGGAATTTACCTCTCATCTTCCTTTGCCATAGATGCTTTTACCACAGAATTCGTTGTAAAGGCATGCGTTGTAAAGGCATGCGTGGTAAAGACGCGGCCATGCTTAAAACCGTGTTGTTCAGGCATGCGTGTTTTAGGCATTCGTGTTTCCATCATACAATTCCTAGAGCTAGGTTCTGTGTTAATGCCTGTAAATGTTATTTTACACGGGTGAGCTAGTGGGCCTCTGCTCCAGTGTGGCAGATAAAAAGGTCTGGTCCCAACTATGGGTTCAGAAGAGACAGCACACCACCATCCCCAGTCTACATGCTATAACAATGACACCAGCACCAGGCTGGTCGATACCAGCTAGGATCCAAAAGCCATATTTATGAGCCCAGTGACGTCACATCTGCACCACGCAATGTGAAAAATGCGCTACACAACTCAAAAGTGAGACTCATAAAGCCACCCCTTGTGTGGCCATGAGCAGCTCCATAATCTGGGGCCACATTCATGAGCTCAGTTGCGTTGCACTTGCAGCACACGATGTAGAGCGTGAGCAACGCAACTCAAAAATGAGATCTATGAAGGCGCGCAAGGCCACGTGCATGGCCCTGAATTGCTTTATAAATATGGAGTAAAGCAATGACGCCCAAATCACTGCGTTGTGTTAATCTGCCCCAGGGAGGCATTCCGTGGGTGTTTCCACACAGCGTCTGTGGATTATAATGCACTGTCAGATTCACCAAAAGTGGTAGTTCTGGGAATGTGCCAAAATGCTACGCCTTCCCAGGCGTAAGGCGTAACAAGGAGAAATATCTCTAGTTCTCCTTGTTACTTCTTTCTATGTGAGCTGCATTCTGGCGCCCACATAGAAAGAGGAATATGCATCAGAGGATTGATTTTGTGCAGGAAGGCGCCCCGTGCACCGCAGTGCCTGCATTGGTGCTAGGCTGTCAAAACAGCCCCAGCGCAGGGACAAAGGCAGGAATGCAACGTATTCTTTTGAATACGGAACATTCCTTCCCTTTCCCTGTGATGCAGGGAAGTTAGATGACTTGATGCGCCACAATCCCATAAATATGGCCCCAAGTGTGGCATCCAACCATGTCTTGAAAGTTTGCAACAGTGGCTGGAAGGCCAGTCTTTACTAAAATAAGTATCCTCAAATTACAAATTATGTTTGAAACATTCCTTGGTGGGCTCTTTGCAAGTACAGTTTAACTATACTAATGCAATCTGTTCAGAAAAGGTCCCTGGACCCAGCTTCCACATTGTTGTAGTCCAATGCTGCATTACAAGATTTTCTTTCTTGGACATCTGGGGGTAACACTCACAAAGTCCTTCCATAAACGTCATGCCTCTCACTCCACTTCATCCACCACACTGCCAAGAACTGCGACCATAACACGATAACCCCACCTCGGTGGGCAACACACATGGTGGTGACTTCTCAAGCTCAGAAGACTGTTATTCCACATTCTTTGTGCTGCACCATAAACAGATTGACACAGTGTTATTTGTTGAAATAATTTTCATATTTCAACTAGGCATGCACCAATTTATACAGAACACTCCTAACCCATTGAACTATCCTAAAATCTTACTTAGCCCTGTCTAAAATGTTCTCAGGCCATTGAATGAAGCTTGGGTGGATTACTGCCCTGACCCAGAGACTATTGTCTCTTTTCCATCCACCCCTAGAGTGACAGAGGTGTAATTGACATCACTTACCAGCAGGTGTCCCCTATCCTAGTGCACAGTGACAGGGGTGCAGTTCACGTCACTCACCAACAGATGTCCCCTATCCTAGTGCACAGTTACAGGGGTGCAGTTCTCATCACTCACCAGCAGATGTCCCCTATCCTGTGCACAGTGACAGAGGTGCAGTTAACATAACTCACCAGCAGATGTCCCCTATCCTAGTGCACAGTGACAGTGGTGCAGTTCTCATCACTCACCAGCAGATGTCCCCTATCCTAGTGTACAGTGACAGGGGTGCAGTCACATCACTCACCAGCAGATGTCCCCTATCCCAGTGTACAGTGACAGAGGTGCAGTCACATCAGTCACATCACTCACCAGCAGATGTCCCCTATCCTAGTGTACAGTGACAAGGGTGCAGTCACATCACTCACCAGCAGATGTCCCCTATCCCAGTGTACAGTGACAGAGGTGCAGTCACATCACTCACCAGCAGATGTCCCCTATCCCAGTGTACAGTGACAGGGCTGCAGTCACATCACTCACCAGCAGATGTCCCCTATCCTAGTGCACAGTGACAGTGGTGCAGTTCACATCACTCACCAGCAGATGTCCCCTATCCCAGTGTACACTGGCAGAGGCCTGCAGGGCCCCCAACAAGCAGTGATGCAACACATTCACCCAAGAAGCCCTTGCTCAGGAGTGAGCTGAGTACAGACCTGGCACCTGTTCAAGAATGTAATCCGTGTAGGAACATTAAACCCCTGGTATGTCACCAAGCACCCACTGAGGAATGTGCTGGAGCTGCTGATTCCTGGAGACAGGTCACACATGCAATGCCCTGCAAGTAGGGAAGAGATATGCGTGCGCGCACACACACACGCACACACACATCCACGCACGCACACACGCACACACGCACACACACATCCACGCACTCACACACCCACACACACTTTTCACACGCACACTGTAAACACACAGTGACCAGGCACATGCATATGAACACTGTAAGACACACACACTAGTACAGACACAACACGCACCGTGAACAGATATTACCCAGTGCAGCAGGTGCAGTGGCACTGGGGCCCAGACCTGTGAGGAGCCTACTGGACTGCAAAGATAGCTGTTTTACTACCAGACAAGGGGGCGAGGCCTGTTTCCTCAATTGTACTTGGGCCCATGGCACCATGGCCGTGCTACTAATAGACAAAACACACACTGACCACACTCACACGCACGCACAGGGTCCTATTCATCAAGGTAAATTTACATGTGTAAATTTACTCAAGTGTAAATTTATTCTCACACCTAGTTGTAACTCCAAACTTTTCCTCTATTTACCATTTTCGAATATAGATTTACACCTAGCAGTAAACTGATGTCACCACCGCTTTAATTCAGGGGGTAGAGCCTTCCACGACTAGCAGACTGCTCAGACCAATCACAACACTGCTGTCATGTTGGTGACAGCAGTGTCGTGATTGGCTGGGAGCCTCTGTGCACCCGGGAGCAAGAAGAGGACGGAGGAGAGACGAACGCGTCTCCCCTCGAAGGTAAGTGTTTTTCTTTTTCTTTTTTTTTTTAAACCCCGCCGTCCTTTTGAGGCCCGCCCCCCCGCCACGCCCATTCACAGGCAGCTGCCACTGCCGGTAGTGAGTGGATGCGAGAGGATCTGGGAAAACTGCTGAAAGTGGCGAAAGGTGCCCAAGAAAGCTGTCTTTAATACAGCCTGGCACCCCTGCCAAGGGTAAAAACAAAAAAGGGGGAAGTCCAGATAACAGTGATCTGGTTCCCTCCCAACAACTAAATGTATGTCTACCACTCTAATTATAGATGTAGATATTATGGAACTGTGTGTGGGTATTACCCACACTAAGAACAACTAGTCATGGTCAACATGTTTCTCGCCTAATGCAGTCACACAGGTCAGGTGGCGATTCTTCAGGACCTGATGCTGTGCCGAACACTAAGAGAGTAAAACATCTCTACTCCTATTGCCTATGTAACAATCACTGAAATCTCTCATTGGAATCATAAACATCTGAAAGTGGAGACCTAATCAAACAACATAAAATTAGATAAGTTAAAAACAACACTCAATGGGCACATACAGGTGACCACATTTCTCGATGTCATTCCTGACCGCCTTCTCAAACGTGAGGACTGCGATTGGTACCATACTCGAAGCTGGTGTAAAGGTTGAGGGGTTCCCTATCCTGTCTTCCCAGTACTTGACATAGTTGGTTGGTCTTTGAAAAAGTAGTGTAATCGGATCTTCCTAAACAGAGCTGCCACCTCACAATTCAGCTTGAAAAGGTCCTCTTTGGGTGAAGGGACAAACCCCAGTCCTTTACTTAACACCTTTTGTTCAGTGGGGGTTAAAGGTCTCCTGTAAACATTAACTATTAGATCTTCTTTTGTGATGCTCTGCGTCGGCTACTCATCACCATCTGTGGTTCCTCTGGTTCCCATTGCACATGGGTGCTGTCACAATTTGGGTACATGTTGGCAGTGATTTCATCACAATTATCAATCTGTGTGCTTCCTTTTGGGATGTGACTGTCAATCTTAATCTGGGACTGATCCTTTTGACAAATGGTACTTGATTTGATGAGCCCCTCCCACACCACAGGCCCTCACAGGCCGAGCCCCTCCTACACCACAGGTCCTGATAGCCTGAGCCCCTCCCACACAAAGTCCCGGATAGACTGAGCCTCTTCCACACCACAGGTCCTCATAGGCCGAGCCCCTCCTGCACCACAGGCTCTAATAGTCTGAGCCCCTCCCATACCACAGCTCCTGATAGGCTGAGCCCCTCAAACACGACAGGTCCTGACAGGCTGAGCCCCTCACACACCACAGGTCCTGACAGGCTGAGCCCCTCACACACCACAGGTCCTGACAGGCTGAGCCCCTCCCACACACTGACAATGTTAGACTGAGCCCCCTCTACACCACAGGCCCTTATAGGCTGAGCCCCTCCTGCACCACAGGTCCTGACAGGCTGAGCCCCTCTCACACCACAGGTCCTGACAGGCTGAGCCCCTCACACACCACAGGTCCTGACAGGCTGAGCCCCTCCCACACACTGACAATGTTAGACTGAGCCCCCTCTACACCACAGGCCCTTATAGGCTGAGCCCCTCCTGCACCACAGGTCCTGACAGGCTGAGCCCCTCTCACACACTGACAATTTTAGACTGAGTCCCTTCTACACCACAGGCCCTTATAGGCTGAGCCCCTCCTGCACCACAGGCCCTGACAGGCTGAGCCTCCCTCCTTTCCCTGCCACCCTCAGCATCACACGGGAGGCCCGCTGCGAGTCATGGCTGATAGCTGCCTCTTTCTGGACTCTATACAACCCCAGGATATTGTGAGTTTGCAATTTGCAAACAAATCGCAAAATCTGCACTTCTGTAAAAATCCTGTGGACTTGGAGGAAAGAACTGGCCCTTTTATCACTGGCTCTGCTCTGCTGCAGAGACAGTAAAAGGAGGGTGAGGCAACAGGCTAGCAGGTAGCAGAGGTGTAACATCCTTTTTGAAATGCAGAGATCACCTTCCTGCGCAGTTAGCCTGCGACTCTTACCTGCTCTGCAGCGCTTGGACGTCACTCCTGCCCACCCCTAGCCTCCCCCATATTTTTACTTATTTATTTATTTTTCAATATAGCAAGCATGGTCCAAGGGAATTAAGCCGCATTCCCTCTCCTCTGTAACACCCCCACTCTCCTGCGGCGCTGCGACTACTCTCTTGTCCCCCTCCTCCCAGGACTCATCTGGCCCTCCCACCCCTCCCAGATACACCACCCCACCACCCCTGTGACCACCCCCAACACCCAAGGAATGCAGTTTGTCCGATGCTAGAAAGTGAAGATTTTATATTTTGTTCTGCACTCTATGGCATCAGACATCCTCCGACTCGAGGCGCTGTGCTGCTGGAGACCATGAGAGATCATAGTTTGTGGACATGGGCTTCAATAAATTGAAAAGCCCAACTCCTATAGGCAATCCTAGGGATATGCGATGGCCACCTTAAATTCCCAATGACCAGATCTCCAAAGGGGTCTTTCAGTCATTAAGTCCTCTGAGAAGACCATGGGGGTTATTACAACTTTGGAGGAGGTGTTAATCCGTCCCAAAAGTGACGGTAAAGTGACGGATATACCACCAGCCGTATTACGAGTTCCATAGGATATAATGGACTCGTAATACGGCTGGTGGTATATCCGTCACTTTACCGTCACTTTTGGGACGGATTAACACTCCTCCAAAGTTGGAATAACCCCCGTATAAGGACCGGTCAATCAGCGTCCAGTCAAAGATGACAACGCTACAGGAGTAGAAGAGGGTGCGATCTACGTGACAAGAGGAGTGATGGGGACTAGTCCTCGGGAGCTCAAACCATTGAAGGCCAACAGAAAGGAAATACCATCACTCCTGATATCATTCGCCACACTATAAATTCCACCCTATTGGCAGCTATTAATTATCATGTCAGTCGCATAATTTAGAGGTACATGTGGATCCTATACAAACATGCTAGCACAGAGAGTGTTAATGCTCAACAAGAAAATGGATAAGATTGACCAGAAGCTCGATACGAGTGCATGTAAACATACGGCTCTTAATAACGTAGACAACATGGAGGGGAAAAGGGCAAAACAGGTAAAACTGGAAATAAGCACCTATCCAAGGAGGACTGCTAAATGTAGCTGAGATGCCGCAGCAGACAAATGATCTACTCTACCCGATCTTTTAAGGACTCTAGTGAATCATCTAAAGTCTACAGGGCTTGGGCCGCATACCTACTTGCAAAATAATCAAACAATAGAGCGCGCCCAGGATCCGTCAGAAAACAATCCTACGGAGGCTCAAAAAGGAGCCACATTTATTCAAGACCAGACAAGCAAAGCCACGTAATCGTTGAGGAGGAAACCTCTGAGAGAGAAAAATAACAAAAAAGTAACGCAAAAGGCCAATTGTGAGACTGAACAAAACATAGTAATCCTCCCCGCAGGATCATCGGGCACTTCAAAAACAAAGGATCACGCGAATGGGAAACCTTTAGAAACATCGAATCTAGAGCCCCCCCCCCAAGAAGCGGAAAACATGCAAAGACCATTTTCACGACGGGAAAAGAAAAGGTTGTGGAAAATCATGAAAAGAAATAACAAAAATCAGAAACATAATAATGAGTAGAACAACCCGGGGGCGACTCAGGATAGTAATTGTTGAGGAGCAGGGTCAAAACAGCATCCTGGTGAAAACAGGCACATGCCCAATTTTTCACGCAAAGGTGCTTGCAAAGAAGAGGAATACACAAGATATTCCTGAGGATTTACTAACACACACCCAATTTGTAGAAAAAGTTAATACCAATGCCTTAGGGGGTGAAACTGACCAAGCAGATCTCTGAAGCTCCAATGAATGTATTACACAAAAGTGGGAAAGAATACAGATGGTGAAAAGCCAACAGCTCTGCAAATCTTTTCAATGATTGCCGTTAGATGGGACACCGCTATAAGAATACCAGAAAATAGATACTTGAGCCCTGAAGAAGTCCTTATGGATGAAACGCGTTGGCTACTATGATTACTATAAATTGGAAAAACATTTTTCTATGGACATTATTAATCACAGACAGAAGTGTTGGAGATTTGTGCCTTACAGTATTCTCAAAGAGACTTGATGAATTATCCATAATAATATAGAACATACAGGAGTGCTGAGTCTTATGAAAATGATGGCTTCCAGGACTTTGTCCTGGTGATTTGACGACTAGGAGGGCTGGTCCTCAAGATTCGGGCGACTTGTACATGGATGAATTTTGACATTTTTATATCCAATAAGGTGGAAAGGTGCAGCATCAATCGCCTTGGCCTTTCTTCCTTCAAGAATAATCTCTGCATATGTGTTTGGTCCACTGCGACCTCGAAGGAGGATAGTAATCATTCAACACTTATGCCCACTACACTGATTTTTATACCAAAGTTTAACTCAAGAGGAGCATGGACCATTCGAAACAGATCGAACATTCTACGTCTCCTAAAAAATACACCAGAGTTAGCATACCTTACCTCCGAGCACCTTAAGGCAATACACTTTACAACAATTCCCCCGATTAGCCATAAAGTATCAACAGTAACTGAGTGGATGGACAGTGGTGACGTCAAAAACATAACAAAGGAAGGTAAGCGATTTGAGGAGTTGGGTAGTCCTATTAGTGACCCCGTGAGTGAAAAATACCCTTATGTATTAAGTAATAAATACAGTGACATACTGTCAGACCTCAGTGGCATCAGAAATATACTGAAAGACACAAAGCAGATCAGCGCCCCAGCGTGGGTGGAAAAAATAACAGTACAACTATCAAATAAAGAAGGCGACAAAAAAATAGGCCGCGCAATCGTCGACGTTGCCTATAATCAGCAAGCAAGTTGGGAATGGATACTGACCGCCATAGCATTTAAGCAGGCCTTCCGAATGCCATGGCCTGTGTTTTGTTAGGTCTCCCCAAAATGCAATCAGCGCGTGCAACCTAAATCTATCAGTCGCTTAATATCTACATTAATCCAAGAAAAGAAGGGACAAAGAAGGCCGTTACAGAGATCTGCAACCTTTGGGCGCTCCTTTACCAGCATCCAGGACATGAAGTTATTTTGGCAGGTGACCTTAATACGCAAAAATTAGGTCTACCAGGAGGGGCTTAGAATGATGCTTGCAGGAAGCTGCTCTCTATAGGTATACAAAAATGATGTACACTGTGCAGAGAATCCAAGCAACGCCACCTTGGTAACCCGAAGTATTCAGTAAATCACTATTTTTAGTGGTAGCTTAGTCGAGCAGTTAGGCTAATCTTGGAGACGTGCAAAGCATTTGTTGCACTCACAGTATCAATAAATGTGGACTTGCACTCAAAAGAATAACTCAAGACCAATTTACAAAACTACTTCAGATTTCTATAACATGTTTAAGACCAAGCTCATCAAAATCGGGTAAGTACCTTTTAAGCTATGATTTTTCAAAGTTTATCAAAAATGGTCGTTTTGTGAGTAATTAGGCACCATGGGAATCAATGGGAGGAAATTTAAAAAATGCACATAAAATCAGGCAATGCTCTCACAAGTGTCACCTTCTGTTTTTAGGTCAAGGTCGTTGAGATGTTCTGTATGCCAGCCGGAGAAGTTTGGACGGTTCCCAGTTCAATCAGGAGCAGTGGCTGAAATTATTGGAGCTGGTGCAGAACAGAGAAGAGAACCACTTGGAAAAACACTGCACAGGACGACTTAAAGGTAAGTCCGGTGGGTCCCTTTGGAATGTAGAGGTTACAAGGGGTTAAGGACCCCTAGAGCACAGTTGGTTTTTCAATGCAGGAATCAGGGAGGCCGGGTGCAGCGCAGATACGTCAGCCAAGGGTTGTGCGTCCTAGTGTCCTTGGAACCAGGAGCAGGTCACTTTGGGGGTGGATAGCAGGTCAGCAGGCCCACTCTGGGGGATAGTTCTTGGGTGTCCTGAAGTCCCTCAACTGGAGCTTGCTTCTGGTTCTCGGAGAGTCCGACATTGGGAGGTACCCCGGGCTATGGCACTTCTGAGCCACTGGAGATTGCAGTGCCACCAAACTTGGCAGACTAGCAAGGTCTTCCTCTGGGTCTGTTGGCTGAAATTTGGTCTGGCTGCTTTGTCCAGTTCGTTGGTCAGCTGCCAGTCAGTGCACTGGACTTCACTGGTCTTGCCTGCTGGGTGCATGGAGTGATGCCTTCACTCTGGAGGGAGGCTCTTGGCAGTTTATAGAAGGTTGGGGGTCCTCTGGGGTTTCTTAGAGTCTGTCCAATGTCCAGTTGACCCCTCAGCGGCGATTGTCGAGTCCTGGGTGCAGCAGGCAGGGTTTGGTACCTTTGTCTTCTTCCAGCAGGACTTCTGTTCTCGAGCCTTTAGTCTTCTTTGTTGCTGGTCTTCTGGTCCATTGAATCTGATCTGCAGGTCTAGGGATGCCCACTAAATAAAGCATTTAGTGGGTGTTTAGAGGAGTACCTGGTATCAATGGGCCACTTACCTTAGGGTAGCTACACCCACTAAATGACCACTTCTTGTGGGAAGAGATCACATTCCTAACCCTGAAAGGCTATTTTCCTGTCATCTAAGATGGAGGAAAATTGAATGGAGTGGTCGCCTCACCTGCCACACCTGGGAAGGGGTCGTGGGGGGTTGCAGCCTGGGGATGGTAACGCCTCCTACTCTGGCTGCGTTTTCCCACCGGTTTTCCCACTCAAAGTGGGGAAAAACTGTTGGGCGGCCATCTGCCGCTAGCGGCAGAGTCAGCGGTCAGATTTCAAAGCAGGTAAAGCCTTTGAAGCTGACCCCTGGGCCTGAGTGCCTGCCTGGAGGAGGAGGTGTAACACTTCCACCCAGGAAAGGCTTTGTGTTCTGGCTCCTGAGAGCAGAGGCTCTCACCCCAGGAGTCCAGAGCTGTGTCTGTTGGTGGCAGGCTGGTGAACACCAGTCAGCAACCATTCCAGGGCTGTTAGGTTTTACAGGGGGCACCTCTAAGTTGCCCTCTGATATACGTTATGGTAAATCCAACACCGGCATCAGGGTGGGTTTATTATTCTGAGTTGTTTGATACTAAACAACCCAGTATTCAGAAAGGCCATCGTGTAGCTGGGGAACTCATAATGACCATTTTCCAGCACCTGCATTTATTATGGCTTCCCTGTAAACTTACTATGTCTTAAGGCTTTGTAAAGACACAGTAGGGGCAGATGTTCTCATGCAAATTTATGCCCTCACATGCATTATAGTGCACCCTGCCTTAGGGCTGTAAGGCCTGCCAGAGGGGTGACTTGCCTAAAGTGCATGCAGAGTTAGTGGACTCTTAGCGAGTGCCATGTCGAGATTGCACTTTTAGCTACCCCTTGTCATGCACTTGCAATGTCAATCTTGCTGAGGCTAGTGTGTGGCCTCCCAGAGTGGCGCAATGGGTGCACCACCTCTGAGGGGCCCTCTTCAGTACCCATGTCCTAGGCATCAGGGGTATCATTTACTAGGGACTTACAAGGGTGGCTGAAGTGCCAATGCATTGCACAGTTGTGGGGAAAGAGATCTGGCCCTGGGGATCTGTTTAGCAGGGGCCCAGGGCACTGACGGTTTGAAACCACATCATCTTCCAGGCAAAAAGTGGGGGGCTAACCGTGCAAAAAGAGGCCCTTCCTCACAGTGCTAATGAAAATATCCTAGAGTCCTGCATCAAAGAACTTGACCTGCGTGCATGCGAACAGCAAAGAAACCTGTAGGGCAGAGGACAGTCCACTTTTAGAAACATTTCTACACTGGACTATGGGGGTCATTCTAACCCTGGCAAATGACGGAAGCACCGCCAACAGGCTGGCGGTGCTTCCTTGGCCATTCTGACCGCGGCGGTAAAGCCGCGGTCAGAAAAGGGCAACCGGCGGTTTCCCGCCGGTTTACCCCTGGCCTGGGGATTCCGACCCCCTTACCGCGCGACGGGTGCCACTGCACCCGTCGCACCCCTTCGACTCCGCCGGCTCCATTCGGAGCCGGCATCCTCGTAGAAGGGGGTTTCCCACTGGGCCGGCGGGCGGCCTTCTGGCGGTCGCCCGGCGGGCGGCCTTCTGGCGGTCGCCCGCCGGCCCAGCGGGAAAGCCAGAATGGCCGCCGCGGTCTTTTGACCGCGGTGCGGTCATTCGGCGGTTCCCGCTTGGCGGGCGGCGGTCTGACCCCCTATGTGTTGGGGAATTACCTGCAAACCAGATGCACAAAATACAAGGTCAAAATAGAGCTGAAAGTGACCATTACCTCTGACAATTAAAATCAACTTGAGCTCTAAAATCCACACACAAGCAACTCCAGCTGGCTAACCTCTGACTGCTGAAGCTAACCCCTTATTGAGAAGGATAAAGTGTGGACCTGGCAGCAAACATAATTATCAGTAGTGGAAGGAACTAAATAGACCTCTTGCACTTGATCAAAAATCCACCTCGTTAGCAAAAGATTGGAACTTTTAAATGAGAGATCTGCGTGCGGCACTGACTTTCAAGAAGCCGGGAACTACTATGAAATTTATGCACAAACGTTATAATAATGGCAAAGAATGTAAATAAAAAAAAAAGTTGTGTCGGAAAGCTAAAATTAGGTATAAGAGATGGCAAGGACAGTCGGCCAAAATGGAACTAAACACAAAACACAAAAAGGTAGCCTAGGAAGAGGAATGGAAGCATATATGTACTCTACTTGCGCCCTGCAAGTCAGGGAAAGTTTGGGAATATGTAAATGGCCTGCTTAACAAACCTACCACCAAGAAAAGTGGATACATTCCGCATCTCATATATATTTGGACAACGAGAAATCAGCGGCCATCTTGGATGATCTACCGGACAACACTGCAGAGGGACACAGAAAGAAACCAATGGACTTAACTGAGGAGGAAACAAAAAATATTTCAACCACCCTTGCTAAATGGCCTGCCGGGAAGCATCTTCAGGGAAGAGGTCTATCTCTGGGCACCCTCTATGCACATCCTCTTCAAAGAATGCATCCTGTCATCTAACATCCCGGCCTCGTGGACAGGCTCCCTCTTGCACCCAATCCACAAAAAAAGTGGTGATACGATTCCTGAGGATTACAGATAAATCGCCTTGTTGGATGTGGAGGGGAAAGCCGCTGCTAAGTTTTTGGTGCACGAATTAAAGGCCGGGGTCACAGACAATAACATCATTCTATACAGGGTACGGGGTTTCTGTCTTCGTAGATTACACTGCGGCTTTTGATGGCATTGATCAGAGAATCATACGGGCTAAGCCAGCTGCATGGGGGATCCCGAAAGATTTAGTGGTGGCGATATTAGCCTTGCATACAGACACCTGGGTCCAAATTAAGTTCACTAAAACCCACATCGCCCAAAAATAAAAACGAATAAAGGCCCAAAACAGAGATGTGTCATCCCTCCAATACTGTTCAACTTGTATATTGCAGACCTAGGCTTGGCGTTGTCAAAATTGAATCTTTTCCGTCCCAGAGTCGGGCCCCTCAAATTATCAGTTATTCAATATGCAGACAACTTGGTAATATTAGATCACATTGACACTGGCGTGCAGAGGGCACTGTTCAGACCATCCAATTGTAGCATCACAAATTGTTTAAAAGTGAATGCTGCAAAAACCAAGGTCTTAATCTTTGGACAGTCACTGAAAAACATCAGTTGACATTGAAGTTGGGCCCCCTAAACATATCCACAACCTGTAAATATGATTACCTTGGTGTCTGGCTGTCAGACAATGGTAAAGCCTCTCTACAGGCAAGGGCGATTGAGGAAAAGCTGCTAAGATAAAATTTGGTCTTGCAAAACCTCACCATAACCTACAGAGTCCAGCAGCTGAAGGGATGCGAATAGCAATCCTGGCCAAACCGTAACCAACCATAAACCATGGGTACCCTGCCTACCCCGAACTGCTTCCAAAAATATTAAAGCAATGCCACACTGCAGCCTACAGAAAGATTTTTGACCTCCCAAAAGTTACAAGACGGACATTACTATGTTCATTGAATGTAAAATGGCCCTAGTAAAATGCCAAAGAAGGCTCCAGGAAAGGGCGCTTAGCAGGTGATTTTCAATGACGCAAGAAGCCCTTGGGCAAGATACCTCTTAATGCTTCCATTACATTAAACCATATCATAGAAACCTTGACACAGTTCCAGCTAAAGGGCGTCTTACAAAACACAAGGAAAGCACCTGTCTAAAGAGCTAGCCTTGAAGGACATTGGGCAGATACCGGCTGCCTTTGGTTTTTGCAAGTCACATGAGGATGTCGCCTGTCAGTCGTACGTGAGGTCTCCAATGGGGGGCAAGCCCTAAAGAACATTCCACTTAGCAGGCCTCTGACACTGAAAATATGGACATTTAGAACAGACTGGAGATCAAACCACCAGGACAACACCAGTGAAGACTGTGTACTTATGGTTCGGAATCCACAAACCACCTGGGGTTGTTGCCCAGCACGGTTGTCTCAGAGGTGTCTTTTGTTAAGGCCAGTAGTTTTGCAGCATGGACTGAGGGCCTGTAACAATGCAGTGACATATGTCTATATGTGTGAGGTTTCTGTGGAGCTAGCAGGAATTGCCAAATGTTTTGTAACAGTAGGAAGATTATTGAGGGAGCACAGTTTGTAACCCTTGACCTTAAAGTGGACTGTTACCTTGACGCATGTGCATATTAACTGAGTAAGGTAAATTCCACTCCCTGAACTCATCTCCTAAAAATATGATGTTGGGAGAAAGTTCATTGGCCTTCTTGGGGTCCTTACATTGAAGATATTGTTTGCACTTCACTTTTCTGCATATTTGAGTTAATTTTTAACATATGAAATTAACTCAATGTTAGTTTTATGGATTTTTTTATGTTATTGTGAACATTTGAATTAATCATGTAAATATGAAAAATTTGATATTTTATGGTGGAATACATAAAAAAAAAATGCATAGGTTACACAGATTATTGATGGTCTTTGAGCAACCTTAAACAGGGTGGAATAATCCTCGCCTCCATGTCCTTCATAGAATTACAAATTCTTGGCACCACAGCTTGAAAAAGTGTTATTCTATTTCAGGACAAGAGGCTTTGGAAAATGCTTGTTTAAGGCGGTGCCACCACCATCGAAGCCACGTCCACAATAGGTTTATGGTAAAAGAATTTCAATGTGCAGTCTGACGAACAGCCCGCCGCAGCCTTAATTTCCTCCAGCCTAGAGCCCAAAGCAAAGGCTCAGAAGCCATTGCTCCTCTAATGAAATTAGTTCCAAAGATGGAAACATTGAAATCTACCTTGGACAACAGCCACCTAACCCACCTAGCCAAGGCAGCCGAGGAAACAGGCTTAAGTGGCTTCTGCAAAACAATCAACACTTTACCCCTCTGGTTTTGCCGAAGTTCATATGTTCAGTTTTCATACGTTTCCAAACATCTCCCAACACATAGTTTGTGGTGGTCAGGAAAAGCAGAGGAACTCAGAAGAGGATAATAAGGGCCTGATTTAGATTTTGGCCGAAACAAATTCCATGGGAAATAATGGGATTTATATTTCGTCGGACTGCCTATCCGTCACCGTTGTGATGCAGTAACCATCTACAAAATCTAAATCACGTTCTTAGACTTAGTACGACTGGAAATTGGAAAAGTCTCTCATAAAGGAGAGAAAACTACCTGTTAGGTCCAGCACTTTTACTTACGAAACATGCCTACAGGGCCCACAGCATAGAAGAGTCATCAATTTAGCCGAAAGTTGTTTACAAGAAAGTTCCTTGTTTGTCGGCCAAGCTCACAAGAGGTGAAGCACCAAGCCACGCTCCATAAACCGTAATACTTAGGCCTCGGGCATGGGCCAATCACACTTCTCTGAGCAGCTTACAAATTATCGGATGATTTCCCACTGGCTTGCTCTCAATTGGGGGATGTCCAGCGGAGGCAGCTGACCAGAAATAATTAACGGATCTGCAAGCAAAGCCTTGAGAAGCTAATTGAGCTAAGAAATTCACAATCAATGGTAGGTCTGCCCTCATGGGATCCCCACCCGTCATTGCACCAGCTAGCCAAGCGTGTCCATGATGAAACGAGTCTCTTATGGGTACTGGGGGCCCAGGGTTAAGCAAGGAAGAAATAAGCTTCCTCTGAAATGCCTGGCAGCTGTCATCATTTCCTGAAACTCTCGAGGCCACCAAAGACAGCTGTCCCAACAGTACCAGAGGATGAGACCGCCCTGTTGGATTTGTCAGGGGATTTTTGAAATTGGAAATGCCACTGTTGCATGCCATTTCCAGGAGAACCAGAAATGAGGTCTGGAATCTTGAGAGGGGAGTAATCACGACTAATTCCTGTTGCCTCAGCGCTTGCGTGAGCAGCCTCAGGATCCCGACGGAGGGGGGAAACACATAATGCAGGTTCCCCGACCAGGACTGGAAGAATGCATCCAAACTCACTGCCAGGGGATTTGGTCTCCAAGTGAAGAAAACTGAAAGCTGTGTGTTCAGCCATGACACAAATAGATCTGCTACACAAGGG
Organism: Pleurodeles waltl; assembly: GCF_031143425.1. Classification (NCBI taxonomy): domain Eukaryota; kingdom Metazoa; phylum Chordata; class Amphibia; order Caudata; family Salamandridae; genus Pleurodeles; species Pleurodeles waltl. The sequence continues at coordinate 1,530,940,652 of NC_090447.1, read as the reverse complement.
CTCCACAGCTGATGGAGGAATCAGGAAACTCTGGGATGAAGCTTCCAATCACTGGAGTCCTGGAGGAACCGCACCAAGCGTGGCGCTGCCCTTCATGTGGTCCTTGGAGAATTTTGTGAAGAAAACAGACATACTACTTTCCACTTTGGGCATCTCTGCCACCTTTCCTGGAAGAAAGGGTCGAGGAAATTGTGCGCTTAGCTTAGACCTCACCTCTCTCTCAGACCTTTTAGGCAGGTGTCTCTGCACATAGTCGGCTACCTCAGCTGGGAGTGGGGGGGGGGCACTCAACCGAGGGAGGATAAACAATGCTGTCCCGTTCAAAATCCCCAAAATCTGGTCATGCGCAGGCCCAGTCTCCTGCCGCTTGGTCTTCTTCTGCCGTTCAGCTGAATCTGAACCCAGGAAATAAGAGGAGAGCTTATCGGGAAATGAGTCATCCGGAGGTGGTCCGGATGGGCCTGGTACTTGGAATGCCCCATATACATGATCGAAAAGCACCGCCTGGGACAACCTATCTACGTTATCAGAATGAGGCAACGTATCAGCTTCCAGGGTAGAGGTCTCTCCATGCTCTGCAAGCTGTACCTCCAAATATGGGGGCACTTTAGGGGGAACTGTTCCCAACTTTCCATGCACATAGTGTTTCAGAGGCCTAGTAAAAGAGCACAAGGCCAGAATTAAGGCTCTATGGACTGACTCCTGAACGGAATTATCCAGAGCCTGAACGAGGCGCTCTTCGGCTTCGTAGGAGTAATCATCCTCCGGGCATTCCTCACAATACCCATCATCCTCAGGGGAGAATGAGCTATGGTAGAGATGCCACTTATAACAAGGTGGCCTTCAGTGAAGGTGGATGTAAGGGGGGTCCGACCCAGGCTGGTCAAGGGAAGAGTGCTGGATGTTCATTGAAAACGAGGAGGGAGTGACCTGCAGCCCCTCAGGCAGAGCCTTAGAACATGTTTATCAGCCCCATTGGGTGAGGGAGGAGTAGCGGCAACAAGAACAAGTCTGCGCACGTGACCAGGGGGAAGCAGTGGGTTCCCGAAGCTCCTTTGCGATTCAAAGGAAAGGGGCGAGTAACCGCGAATGCGCCGCAGTCCAAGGGAAAGTGGACTGCGCGCCCCGTCCAAGCGAGCGGTCACTCTTCCGCTTCTGTCGATGGCGAGCAGCACCTCCTAGATTCCCACCTTTCAGCAACTCTGACTCTACCTTTTATATGATACACAGAAAAAACAGAGTAGCTAAACCAGGAGGGGCGTGGGGAGGTTATAGGGAAGGGTCCAGCTGGGAAGGCGATCTGCAAAAAGAAGCAAACGTAAACAGACATATGTCTAAATATATAGAGAGAGTTATGGGAAACTCTCAACAACCAATAACACTCCAAATTCTCTGGTCACCACTGAGACTGCACTTCAAAGTCTGAATAAATGCACAAGGTAACACATAGTTGTCCACCCCACTCCCTTGATTAATATCTCAAGGTGACAAAATAGTATAGAACATGAATTCTCCAATGATACATCATAGGAGCTTATCACTTATTTTTAGAAGAAAAATAACCTCTTATGTAATATTGACAAGAAATGAAATTCAAAGAGGACCCAGCCAGTAAGTATCTCCTGTTCAATATTCCACAAAATTTCACAAAATAAGAACAAGGAATATTATTCCCGTACAAGGCCATCTCCATCCGATAAGTCACTGAGGGTCCAAATATTTATGTGCGCAGAGTCTATGGGGGGAAATTGGGGCGGGGGACCCCCACAAGAATACAGAAATACGGATGTAGCAAAGAACACGTGAGACGCGTGAAACGTGAGGTGGCAGCCAGAGGAAACAAAACAATATTACCGCTGAACCGCCCGACCACAGCGGTCAGGGGAGATCTTCACTCTCGATGGACCGCCGAGTCACCGACACCCGGCTGCCTGATAACATACTGTAGTGTTGCGGCAGTGACGTAACTGGTCGCGGGGCACTACCATCTTGGTAGTTTCCTGAATACGAGGGGAGCCTCTCCAACCCCCTCTGTGATTTAGCATATGTGTTTGACCCACGGGTCATGTGGTGTATTCTCTTAAATAAAGTGTGGCAAGTGGGCGGGGGAGGTAGGGCAACGTGAGACAGGCTGCAATAGCACTGTCCACTACCCCACGAATACCAGGCAGTCTGTCACACTATTTATTACTGCGCTAGCGCAAGCGCGCAACATAGTGTGAAAACACTACACTTTGGCGATGAGGTGTCACGCCCTACCGTGCTTCCGGACGCCGTGGGGGCCGCGCTCCCAATGCAGTGCTTGTGCCACGTGTGTCCCCCTGGCAATGCCGCTCCAGGCCTTCATCGTCCACGCGAAGCCTCCAAAACCGACACAGAGCCGTCTGCAATTGAGTGAGTGCTGCGCTGTCACCACATGCTTTTGAGCGTGCAGCCTATTGGCAAGGCCCGCCCCATCTGAGCTGACCCAGGAAACCTGATCTCGCTGCTGCACACTGCCTGCCTCCGACTCAACCGGCCAGACACTAAATAAAAGCTGAGAGACTGTGCTTGCCTGTATCGTGTGCACCCCCAAGGTGGTGTCTATGAGGCCCCATAGCACATGTAGAAGTCAGTACAACAATATACAAATACTGGCTATAATTGGGAGGAAAGAAAGACCCACTGTAGTCAAGCCTTGCATCATTAAACATTACATTGGCCTCACGGGAAGAGCGAGGCACAACCATGCAAAACGCACTCAGCACATACAGTGAGCGACAAACACTCTGGGAAGGAAAGGATAGCGTGTCGTCCCCTAGTGCCTGGCTAATCAGAGACACACTACATCACCTGCGTTGACCCATCATGTCTGCCATGCCTCCAGTTGAGCCTTTTGTCGTCGAGGGGGCCCCACCTGCGCAAGCCCCGCCATGGAAGGACTGGGTTGAGAGGGTTCTATTATTTTTTGAAGCCACCAAAGTCGGAGACGCCCAGAAAAGAGCCATGATCTTACATAGAGGGGTAAAAGACATCTACAAAATGTCCAAGAACCTCCCTGAGGATACCCCCAAAACACATGTAACTCTAATAACTACCTTAAGTAGGAACTTCGAACCCATGGCCAACACAGACTAAGAACATTTTGTATTCAGGTAAGCTCGGCAGCAAACAGAAGATTTAATCGACTCATTTCACATGAGGCTCAAAGACCTAGCCAACACTTGTGGGTTTGTGGATGAGATGGAGGAGATTAGAGGCCAAGTGATACAAGGGTGTGCGTCAGCGAAACTGCGAGAGAGAATCCTTGAAGAGTCAGGAAGGTCCCTCCCTGACATCCTTACGATGGGGCACACAAAAGAATTGTCTAAGGCCCAATCTTCACATATGGAGGCTGCACTCCAGAGACCAATTAAGGAAGAGCCTGTCAACACCGTGGCATCTTCCCCGAACAAAGTTGGACCTCGAAACAACAGACCCCCGACAAGACAGTGTGAATACTGTAGTGGGGCATCACACTGACCGAATGACTGCTCGGCTCGCGGGAAGAAGTGTGCCGGTTGTTGGAAGCTACACCACTTTGTGAAGGTGTGCAGGCCTAGCAAACCACGAACCAGAAACACCTCAGTCAACGTTACTATAAGTAAGTCTGAAAGAGGCAGTGACATGTATGAAGAAGAAGCCAAAGAACATGTCATCCATTCCTTATTCACCATTGGCAATGCGGCCCAGTCGTCCAAGAAGTTGCCACAGTGCCAAATCCAGGTAGGTTCCCATCCGACACCTGCTGTCGTGGACACCGGGGCCTCCATAAGCATCCTTGCTGCAAATGTGTATCACCAGATGGATTCCGCTCCCAACTTAATGGAGACCAGTATGAAAGTATATGAGGATGGACAAAGTACACCGCTCGCCCTAAAAGGCACATTCCAAACGTCTATTGCATATAGGTCCAAAGCTGTCCAAGCCAAGGAGTATGTGGCAGAGGAAGGACATGGGATGTTGTTGAGGTGCCAGACGGTAGAAGATTTAGTAGTTGTCACTTTTGCTTTTGGTATACATCAAGAATCAGTGACTGAGCTCCTTCACCAGTTCCAGGATGTGCTCGAGGGAATAGGATGTCTACATCACAGAGAGCTAAAATTACATATCGACAACACTGTGCAGCAAGTCGCGCTCCGACACTGACGCATCGCGTTCCACCTCGGGCCGCAGGTGGAGAAAGACCTGGATCACCTTGAAGCAGCCGGCATCATAGAACGTGTCACTGAGCCCACACCCTGGGTGTCAACAATAGTGGTCACGTGGAAGCCAAAACAGCCCGGAGTAGTCCGCATATGTGTGGATATGCACCTCCCCAATGTCGACCTCAAGCGCCAGAGGCATCTAACACCCACGATTGACGATCTGATAGGTGAGCTTAGTGGATCTTGCTGGTTCTCCAAACTAGACTTGCTCTCAGAATACAACCAGCTAGTCCTAGCCAAGGAATCACATTATATACCCCGTTCTCGACGCATGTTGGGTAGCGGCAATACAAGCGATTGAACTTCAGCATCTCGAGTGCTGCTGAGGTTTTTCAAAATGTAATTTACAAGAAAGTGGCGTATCTGCCAGGCACGATCAACGTTAGCGATGACATTTTGATCCATGCGACGCCCATTGCAGAACATAACACCGGCTCAAAGATGTGCTGCAGAGGATCAAAGAATCCGGTCTGACCCTTCACCGCAGAAAGGGTGAATTCCTTACAAACAGAATCCAATTTTTTGGATACGTTTTCTCAGCTGGCGGTGTGGCGCCTGATCCAGACAAGGTACAGGACATTAAGAGTGCTCCCCCGCCAACCAGTGTAACTGAGGTCCGAAGTTTTCTCGGAATGGTACTGTGGTCGTTTTATTAGAGACCTGTCCTCACTGACCCAACCGCTCCGAAACCTAACAAAATTCTTAGAGCCTTGGGTATGCGGTACAGCACTACAAACAGCGTTTGAAGCCATTACGGAAGCTTTGTCCAGTGACACCATTCTGAGGTATTTTGACCCCGCAAAGACACGAAGATCGCAGTCGATGCTGGAAATGAGGAGTGGTCCCCAATAGCATTTGTGAGCCGGTCACTGACTGACACTGAACAGCGGTATTCGCAAATAGTGACAGAAGCCATTGCAGTGCACTGGGGCTGTAAACACTTCCACATTTATCTCTATGGCCGACCTTTCCTTGTCACCACTGACCATAAGCCCCTCATACCCTTTTTAACGGAACTGCCTCGAAGCCCCCACCACGAATAGAGAAGTGGATGCTCCAATAGCAGGACTATGGGTGTCGGTTAGAATATCGCCCAGGATTTGATAACCCAGCGGACTATTGTCTCAACACCTCAGAGCAGCCACTGCCAGTGAGGTCCACGAGGCTTTTGTGAAACCGAAGAATATGTGAGGTATGTGTCCGACCGGTCAAGACCGTTGCCGCTCTCCATCGACACAATAGTTCAAGCCACAGCACAACATTAATGCCTTCAAAAGATTCCTTCTGACAGCGGTGTGCTTTGGATACAGAGGCGATAGCTTCATTACTCCACATTCATTTTGAATTTTTAAGTTGCTGATTTGTTTACTTGTTGAGCTGTGACTCTTTGTCACAGGTGAAGTTGGCTCACATGGTGAGCGCCATGATGGGCTGCGGACAGCAAGTGGTTACAGCTCCCACATTTATAGGGGCGGATTGGACCTGATTGGTGGCTTGGGCCCAGGAAGGAGCCATGTCTTATGGGTAATGTAGTCAGGCATGTTGGTTTGTGGATTACTGGCTGCTGTGATAAACTAGTGAAGACAGAGAAGGATAATCCGAAGCCTCCCGCCCTGAAATAGAAAGAACTGGGATATGATTCTATCTGGCAGCTAAGGTAGGTAAAATGCTTTTAAATGTATGTTGCAGATGAGAGTGTGTTTATGTGAGAGATAGTGTGCGAAGGTGTCAAATGGCATGTGATGTCACTTACATGGCTGCATCATGGAGGCTGACTGAGCTCCTTCACCAGTTCCAGGATGTGCTCGAGGGAATAGGATGTCTACATCACAGAGAGCTAAAATTACATATCGACAACACTGTGCAGCAAGTCGCGCTCCGACACTGACGCATCGCGTTCCACCTCGGGCCGCAGGTGGAGAAAGACCTGGATCACCTTGAAGCAGCCGGCATCATAGAACGTGTCACTGAGCCCACACCCTGGGTGTCAACAATAGTGGTCACGTGGAAGCCAAAACAGCCCGGAGTAGTCCGCATATGTGTGGATATGCACCTCCCCAATGTCGACCACAAGCGCCAGAGGCATCTAACACCCACGATTGACGATCTGATAGGTGAGCTTAGTGGATCTTGCTGGTTCTCCAAACTAGACTTGCTCTCAGAATACAACCAGCTAGTCCTAGCCAAGGAATCACATTATATACCCCGTTCTCGACGCATGTTGGGTAGCGGCAATACAAGCGATTGAACTTCAGCATCTCGAGTGCTGCTGAGGTTTTTCAAAATGTAATTTACAAGAAAGTGGCGTATCTGCCAGGCACGATCAACGTTAGCGATGACATTTTGATCCATGCGACGCCCATTGCAGAACATAACACCGGCTCAAAGATGTGCTGCAGAGGATCAAAGAATCCGGTCTGACCCTTCACCGCAGAAAGGGTGAATTCCTTACAAACAGAATCCAATTTTTTGGATACGTTTTCTCAGCTGGCGGTGTGGCGCCTGATCCAGACAAGGTACAGGACATTAAGAGTGCTCCCCCACCAACCAGTGTAACTGAGGTCCGAAGTTTTCTCGGAATGGTACTGTGGTCGTTTTATTAGAGACCTGTCCTCACTGACCCAACCGCTCCGAAACCTAACAAAATTCTTAGAGCCTTGGGTATGCGGTACAGCACTACAAACAGCGTTTGAAGCCATTACGGAAGCTTTGTCCAGTGACACCATTCTGAGGTATTTTGACCCCCGCAAAGACACGAAGATCGCAGTCGATGCTGGAAATGAGGAGTGGTCCCCAATAGCATTTGTGAGCCGGTCACTGACTGACACTGAACAGCGGTATTCGCAAATAGTGACAGAAGCCATTGCAGTGCACTGGGGCTGTAAACACTTCCACATTTATCTCTATGGCCGACCTTTCCTTGTCACCACTGACCATAAGCCCCTCATACCCTTTTTAACGGAACTGCCTCGAAGCCCCCACCACGAATAGAGAAGTGGATGCTCCAATAGCAGGACTATGGGTGTCGGTTAGAATATCGCCCAGGATTTGATAACCCAGCGGACTATTGTCTCAACACCTCAGAGCAGCCACTGCCAGTGAGGTCCACGAGGCTTTTGTGAAACCGAAGAATATGTGAGGTATGTGTCCGACCGGTCAAGACCGTTGCCGCTCTCCATCGACACAATAGTTCAAGCCACAGCACAACATTAATGCCTTCAAAAGATTCCTTCTGACAGCGGTGTGCTTTGGATACAGAGGCGATAGCTTCATTACTCCACATTCATTTTGAATTTTTAAGTTGCTGATTTGTTTACTTGTTGAGCTGTGACTCTTTGTCACAGGTGAAGTTGGCTCACATGGTGAGCGCCATGATGGGCTGCGGACAGCAAGTGGTTACAGCTCCCACATTTATAGGGGCGGATTGGACCTGATTGGTGGCTTGGGCCCAGGAAGGAGCCATGTCTTATGGGTAATGTAGTCAGGCATGTTGGTTTGTGGATTACTGGCTGCTGTGATAAACTAGTGAAGAGAGAGAAGGATAATCCGAAGCCTCCCGCCCTGAAATAGAAAGAACTGGGATATGATTCTATCTGGCAGCTAAGGTAGGTAAAATGCTTTTAAATGTATGTTGCAGATGAGAGTGTGTTTATGTGAGAGATAGTGTGCGAAGGTGTCAAATGGCATGTGATGTCACTTACATGGCTGCATCATGGAGGCTGACTCTATCCTTCTGCAGGCTCCACACCGCAGGCTGTGACATACTGAGTCATTGACTTCAAGGGAGGGTTCACCAGTGCAGGCATCCATCACTCGGGGAGTCACAGGACCCCACCCACTCTCTCCACCCTCTGTGTCACACCGTCAGCTGTGCATCTTTGTGAGACAGCAGGCTCTTCCTCGATTCCACATCAGACTCTAACCTTCCACCATGCACCGCAGGCCCTGATAGGCTGCAACTCCCACCTCCTCTGCCCTTCACCCTCTGTTTCACCCTTGAGGCCTAGCTGGGCATCACTGTGACCAATGACTGACAGCAGGCTCTCTGAGGATTCTACTGGCCCTGCAGCAACACACACCACCCTTCTTTGGGCTCTGCACCACAGACCTTCCCAGCTCGGCCCCTCTCACAACACAGGTCCTGACAGGCCGAGCCACTCCCACACCACAGGCCCTGATAGGATGAGCCCCTCCCACACCACAGGCCCTGATAGACTGAGCTCCTCCCACACCACAGGCCCTGATAGGATGAGCCCCTCACACACCACAGGCCCTGATAGACTGAGCTCCTCACACAGCACAGGTCTTGTAGGCTGAGAACTCCCTCCTCTGCCCTCCACCCTCTGCATCACAGCTGAGGCCTAGCTGTGCTCCACAGTATAAGCAGGCGGACAGCTCTAGCCCCTAGGACGTACCTGGGTCTGGTCCTCTGACCAGACAAGGACCTTCACGGACCCTGCCATCGGCGTCGAGGCGCCTGCGTCAATCCTCTACTTTCTGTTGCACTCTGTCCCTGTCTGGCTCTCTCTCTCCCCCTCTTTCTCACTGTCTCTTTCTCTCCCCCTCTCTCTCTCCCTCTTTTTCTCTTTCTCTCTCCCTCTCTCTATCCCCCTCTCTCGTTCCTCTTTTCTCTATTTCTCTTCTCGCTCCCTCTTTCTCTCTCTTTCTCTCCCTTTCTCTCCCTCTCTCTTCTCTTCTCTCTCTATCTTTTTCACTCTGTCTTTATGTCTCTCTCTCTCCTCTCTATCTCGCTCTCTCTCCCTCTCTCTCACCCACTTTCTCTCTCTCTCTCTCTCTCTCTCTCTCTCTCTCCTCTCGCTCTCTGACTCTCTCTCTCTCTCTGTCTATCCCCCTCTCTCCTCTTTTGTCTCTCTCTCCTCCTCCTCGCTCCCTCTTCTCTTTCTCTCTTTCTCTCTCTCTCTCTCCCCCTCTCTCTTTTCTCATCTCTCTTTCCTCCTATTTCTCTCTCTCTCTCTTTGTGTCTTTGTCTCTTTTTCTCTCTCCTCTCTCTCTCACTCTCTCTCTCTCCCTTTTGTCTCAGTCTCTCAGATTTGTTTGTATTGTCATTTTCCCACTGTTTTTGCCTTTGCCTCTGTCTGTTTTGCCCTAGTTCACCTGCCTCTGTCTCTTGCCCTTTTATTTGCCAATGTTTGTGTTTGTCTTATTTGTTCTCTCTCTCTTGCCGCTTTCACTGTCTTTTTTCCACGCTTAGTTTATTGTCTTTTTCTTTCTTTCTGTTCCTTGTTTTTGTCCATTTTGTCTGCGCCCTCTTTATTTTTCCTTTTGTTTGTCTCTGTCCATGTTGGTCCTTGGTGCCCTTCTGGCTCCCCGCCTCTCCTCTGCACTCATCTTTACCTGCTTTGCCGCACTCCTCCTGCTCATACCTGCACTCCCATTTCCCACTCTCCAGCTTCCCAAGCCCTCCCTGCCCTGTCCCCTGTGCTCCCCCCAGGACCTACTTAATGGCAGCAGCAACACAGACACTGCACTGGTGCCCCCAAGGCAAGCCAGTTTGTGCCTGTCCATGCCTTGACCACACCCAGTGGCTAGAAACAAGCCCCCAGCTACACACCGCTTCTCCACCACTTCCTTCCACGCACGCAATCCTGGCTGCCGCGCACCACGCTGCCAGTGCGTTGTGCCACACAGCACTAAAGGAGTCTTCACCTGACAACCCTACCATTTCACCTGCACTCCCAGGCCCACACTCAGCTCTCCAGCACCAACCACGAGCATATAAACTGCACCTCACCCGCTCACGTAAAACAGCCTCATGCACACTCCTCAACACCGGCTCAATCAACAAACCTGCCACAGAGATGTGGGATCTACTGGACAACTGCACCCCGGACCGCCTCGTCTTCACGGAAACATGGCTGACCGAAGCATAGGCACTGGACATCGCTCGGCCTTCCCTGCTAGTTACAAGATCATCAGACAAGACCACCAACGCAATCCCAGAGGAGGAATCACCATCATCTTCAAAGACGCTATCAGCTGTTACACTGACAAGGAAACCAGCTACGTGGAACACATCACCTTCAAGCTATGAATCAGAGCCAAGTTCATCCTTTGCGGCACGATGGTCTATGGACCTCCAGGACCCTGCATCAACTTCACTAGCAACATTATGGACTTTACCGTTCCACTCATCATCCACCCAAGCACCTTCATCCTCCTGGGAGACCTAAACCTTTACTTACAGAACCACACTGACCCCAACATAGTCTCCCTCATCAAAAGTCGTGGGCACCTCGGCCTCACCCAGCACAAAGTCAGACCCACACAGGCTGCCAGACACCTTCTGGACACCATCTTTACCTCCTTCAAGACATCATGATCAGCAAACCACCACCCATCAACTGGACTGTTCACACTCTCCTCAGTGTCAACATCACCATCCCGCACCACATATGACCAGTCACTGAAGGCCCAGCCAGCAGCTGCTGGAAGAACATATCGGAGAACGATTGGGCTCCTGCCGTCTCCGAGAACTACCCCGGGAAAACCAACAACCAAGCAGAAGTCATCAAGAAATTCAATGGCTGGATCATCGCCTGTGCCTACACCCCTAGCACCCTGCAAACAAAGCAAAACAACAAGAACATGAGCTCAGAGCTGCTGGCACATGGAAGAACTCAGGATGGTCTAGTGGCACTGCAAGTAAACGGAACGCAGATGGAGAATGAGCCAGGAAACCACAGACAAGGATGTCTTCAAACCTGCCTTGAGGCACTACCACCAGCAAATCTGGAACACCAAGCAAACGGTCCCAGAAAACTGCATCAACACCAGCACAAACAGCAGCAAATAAATTTTCTCCATCAACATTTCACCATTCCCGCAGCTATCGCCAGCAACATCACACGAACTTAAATGCTATACAACGCCCTCTCTGCCTTTTACCATCAAAATCGCAGTCATATACAGCAACTTTGACCCTCAACATGATCCCATCAACCTCAAGGCATGTCTTCCAATCTTGGATGAAGAACGCACCCTGACCATGTGGCACACTATCACCACAGTGCAGAAGTCCATCTAGTCTGAGGCCTCATGCCCCCACCATGCCTTCATCAAAGGACTCACATCCATCAGCAAAGTCCTCACGCTCATCCTGATGCCTCCATCAACACAGCCACATTTCCGGAAGCCTGGAAGCATGCAGCTGTCAACACCCTCCTGAAGAAGCAGTCAGGAAACTCAGCCAAGCACACAAACTACCAGCTGTTCTTCCTCCGGCCCAAGCCAGCCAAGGACCTAGAAAAAAAATTCAGCGGACGCCTCACCAAACACCTCGTCATCCACCACCTCCTTGTCACCACGCCGTCAGGATTCAGACCGAACCACAGCACGGAGAAAGCTCTCATGGTAGCGTCAGACTACATGCACACGATAGTAAACAGAGGAGAAACTGCGGCTCTCATCCTAGTGTACCACTGAGCTGCGTTTGAAACCGTCGCCCACCCCATCTTCATCAGCCACCTACATGAGTCTGGCATTCAGAGACTGCCCTCCTGGGGATCAGCTCATTTCTGATCAGAAGGACTCAGACTGTCATGCTAGTACCATACTTGTCTGAGAACATATATGTGGAGTTCTTCACTCAGCTCTACCCGCTTCTCTGACAAATCCCCCAACATGTGCAACAAATTGATTGCCTGCATGTCAGAAGTGACCCCTGGATGAAGGGAAACTACATCAAGCTGAACACAGACAAAACAGAAGTAGCGATCTTTGGAAAGAAGACCTCACTGTGAGACTCCATCTATCAGCCGACCGACCTTGGACCAACTCTCGCCCCCAGCCCGCAAGCCAGAAACTTCAGTTTCATCATTGATAACAAGCTGGGCATAACCGCCCTGGTCAACGGCGTCACTTTGTCCTGTTTCCATACTCTGAAGATGCTGAAAAAGATGTATAAGTGGCTACCAATTAACACCAGAAAGATCGTCACCCAAGCCCTCATCACCAGCAGGCTGTACTAAGAGAATTCTTGCTACACAGGAATCCCTACGCACCTCACCAGAAGACTGTAAATCATTGAGAACACAGTGGCCAGACTCCTCCTCAATCTTCCACGCAGCACTCGCATCACACCTGAATGAGCTCCACCGCCTCGTGATACACAATTGTGAAAAGTTAAAGCTACACACATGCACACACAGCACTGTACAACACAGGCCCAGCCTACCTGAACAGCCGCACACACTTCCATCAACCATACAGACACTTCTGCACGCAGGACTCCTACTCGCACACGCTCCACACGTAACACAGAACCAGTTCAGGACGAGTGCTCTCTAACACTGTTACTAAAGTGTGGAACAACCGTCTCATCACGAGCCTCCTCTCTTCTTGAATTCTGCAAGAAGCTAAAGCCCTGGCTCTCTGAGTAACTCCTCACCCCTCGTAGGGCCAGCCTCACACACCTGCACAGCACCAAGGTACCCTCAGCAGTGACACGGAGTGATACAAATGCACATAACACAGTGGCTCTTTCTGCATGCAGATGGCCCTGCTGCAGCATAGCAACAGACACCACCCTTTTGGTGCTGTATACCCCCACACACTGGCAAGCAGAGCTCCTCCCCCCCACCAGGGGCATCCTATGGATTTTGGGGGCCCTGGACCACACGTATTTAGAGAGCCCCTGTTCAGAACAACTTTGAATTTAGGACCCAGTTTCAGCTCTTTCGTGCCCTCTGTGGCCAGGTCACTGGCAGAGCACAGACACTGGTCCAAATTCAAAGTGTGTTTCCATGTAATATTCGGGCCTAGTGACGCGTGTTTTCAATATTGTAACACAGAAGCAGCTCATTAATGTTACTGCAAATAATCTCTGTGGCATCTCCAATTTTTCATCTATTATGTCCTGTTTTGATCTAAAAGAAACTTTTTTTATGGATGTTGCATGAAACATAAATATTCCATTTAGCTGCAAAATGTCTGTAATAGACTCTCACACATCATCCACAATAAAAATAAATGCAAGGTAAACAGTATTTAAAAATATCTGTTTAAGAATGATTCAAGGCCACCAGGGCAAGACTCTGCAGATCAGAGCTGGCTCTATTTGGGAACCCCCGAAAGCCTGGGGCCAGGGGCCAGAGCCCACTTTGCCCTTAAAACGTCTCTGCCCACCACAGGCCCTGCTAGACTGAGCCACTCCCACCCCTCACCGCATGGCAGGCTGAGCCCCCCAACACCACAGACCCTGAAAGGCTGAGACACCCTCTACCACAAACCCTGATAGACAAAGCCCTTCCCACACCACAGGCCCTGGTAGGCTGAGCCCCTCCCACACTACAGGCCCTGATAGGCTGAGCCTCTCCTACACCACAGGCCCTGAGAGTCAGAGCCCCTCCCACACTACAGGCCCTGATAGGCTGAGCTCCTCCACACCACAGGCCCTGAGAGTCAGACCCCTCCCACACTACAGGCCCTGGTAGGCTGAGCCACCCTCCACCACAAACCCTGATAGACCTTGCCCTTCCCACACTACAGGCCCTGGTAGGCTGAGCCCCTCCCACAGCATAGGCCCTGATAGCAACTGCGCCCCTCCCACAGAACAGGGGCTGAGAGGCTGAGCCCCTCCCACAGCATAGGCCCTGATAGGCTGAGCCCCTCCAGCCACAGGCCCTGGTAGGCTGAGCCTCTCCTACACCACAGGCCCTGAGAGTCAGAGCCCCTCCCACACTACAGGCCCTGGTAGGCTTTGCCCCTCCTACACCAGAGGCCCTGAGCAACTAAGCCCGTTCCACAGAAAAGGGGCTGACAGGCTGAGCCCCTCCCACAGCATAAGCCCTGATAGGCTGACCCCACTTCCACACCACAGACCCTGATAGACGGAGCTCCTCCACGTCACAGGCCCTGATTGGCTGAATCCTCCCACACCACAGGCCCCGACAGGCTGAGCCCTTCCCACGCCACAGGCCCTGATAGGCCGAACCCCTACTACTGCACTGCCCCTGATAGGCTGAGCCCCTCCACCACATAGACTGTTCCCCTTGCCACCACAGACCCTGATAGACTGAGCCCTCCCATGCCTCAGGCCCCAGCAGGTTGAGTCCCTCCTACATCACAGAACCTGGTAAACTTAGCGCCCTACCACAGACCCTGATAAAGTGAGACCCACCCATGCCTCAGACCCTGATAAACTGAGTCCCTACTACAGACCCTGATAAACTGAGACCTACCCACCACAGGCCCTGATAAACTGAAACCCTCCCATACCGCAGGTCCTAGCAGGCTGAGGTCCTCACCACCACCGACCCTGACAGACTGAGACCTACCCACCACAGACCCTGATAGACTGAGCCCCTCCCACCACATACCCTGATAGACTGAGCCCCTCCCATACCTCAGGTCCCAGCAGGCTGAGGCCCTCCCACCACAGACCCTGATAGACTGAGCCCCTCCCACCACATACCATGATAGACTGAACCCCTCCCATGCCTCAGGCCACAGCAGCCTGAGCCCCACTCCTGAGCCCCCTCTCCCTCCACCACACCCGAGGCCCAGTCCTCCACCACTGTGAGCAGGTCTGACTCACACCAGCCTCAGGGGACGCCTGGCGCGAACACCTCCAGCTGACGCAGGCCCTGCTCGGCCTACCTGACTCACCTCCCCGGGGGCCCCGGAGGGAGGCTCAGGTGTCCTACATAGAGGCCGAGGCCCGGGCGTGGCCGCTGCTCAGGTGCCGGGGTGGAGGGGGGCCCACACCTGTCATGTGCCTGTGCACCCGAAAGCGTGAAATAGGTGCTGTGAGTCTGCCCTCTGTGCGGTGGGAGGGACCAGGTACTCATCAATAATACAGCACACACCTGGAGCACCACCACACCACACACCTGGAGCACTGCTGCTACAGCACACACCTGGAGCACCACTAGTGCCGCACGCACCTGGAGCAGCACCACAGCATACACCTGGAGCACCACTAGTACAGCACACACCTGGAGCAGCACCACAGCATACACCTGGAGCACCACTAGTACAGCACACACCTGGAGCATCACTAGAGAACACACCGGAGCACCACTACAGCACACACCTGGAGCACTGCTGCTACAGCACACACCTGGAGCACCTCTAGAGAACACACCGGAGCACCACCACAGCATACACCTGGAGCACCACTACAGCACGCACCTGGAGCACTGCTGCTACAGCACACACCTGGAGCACCTCTAGAGAACACACCGGGGCACCACCACAGCATACACCTGGAGCACCACTACAGCACACACCTGGAGCACTGCTGCTACAGCACACACCTGGAGCACCACTAGTGCCGCACGCACCTGGAGCAGCACCACAGCATACACCTGGAGCACCACTAGTACAGCACACACCTGGAGCACCGCTGCTACAGCACACACCTGGAGCACCACCACTACAACAAACACCTGGAGGACCACTAGTGCAGCACAGACCTGGAGCACACCGCTACAACACACACCTGAAGCACCACGGTTACAGCACAAACCTGGAGCACCACTACAGCACACACCTGGAGCACCACCACTACAGCACACGCCTGGAGCAGCACTACAGCACACACCTGGAGCACCACCACTACAGCAAATGCCTGGAGCACACCGCTACAGCACACACCTGGAGCACCACAGTTACAGTACACACCTGGAGCACCACTACAGCACACACCTGGAGCACCACCACCACAGCACACACCTGGAGCACAGGGCTACAGCACACACCTGGAGCACCACCTCTACAGCATACACCTGGAGCACCACTATAGCACACACCTGAAGCACTGCTGCTACAGCACACACCTGGAGCACCACTAGTGCCGCACACACCTGGAGCAGCACCACAGCATACACCTGGAGCACCACTAGTGCCGCACACACCTGGAGCAGCACCACAGCATACACCTGGAGCACCACTAGTACAGCACACACCTGGAGCAGCACCACAGCATACACCTGGAGCACCACTATAGTACACACCTGAAGCACTGCTGCTACAGCACACACCTGGAGCACCACTAGTGCCGCACACACCTGGAGCAGCACCACAGCATACTCCTGGAGCACCACTATAGCACACACCTGAAGCACTGCTGCTACAGCACACACCTGGAGCACCACTAGTGCCGCACACACCTGGAGCAGCACCACAGCATACACCTGGAGCACCACTAGTACAGCACACACCTGGAGCACCGCTGCTACAGCACACACCTGGAGCACCACCACTACAACAAACACCTGGAGGACCACTAGTGCAGCACAGACCTGGAGCACACCGCTACAACACACACCTGGAGCAGCACCACAGCATACACCTGGAGCACCACTAGTACTGCACACACCTGGAGCATCACTAGAGAACACACCGGAGCACCACTACAGCACACACCTGGAGCACTGCTGCTACAGCACACACCTGGAGCACCTCTAGAGAACACACCGGAGCACCACCACAGCATACACCTGGAGCACCACTACAGCACACACCTGGAGCACTGCTGCTACAGCACACACCTGGAGCACCACTAGTGCCGCACGCACCTGGAGCAGCACCACAGCATACACCTGGAGCACCACTATAGCACACACCTGAAGCACTGCTGCTACAGCACACACCTGGAGCACCACTAGTGCCGCACACACCTGGAGAAGCACCACAGCATACACCTGGAGCACCACTAGTACAGCACACACCTGGAGCACCGCTGCTACAGCACACACCTGGAGCACCACCACTACAACAAACACCTGGAGGACCACTAGTGCAGCACAGACCTGGAGCACACCGCTACAACACACACCTGGAGCAGCACCACAGCATACACCTGGAGCACCACTACTACAGCACACACCTGGAGCATCACTAGAGAACACACCGGAGCACCACTACAGCACACACCTGGAGCACTGCTGCTACAGCACACACCTGGAGCACCACTAGTGCCGCACACACCTGGAGCAGCACCACAGCATACACCTGGAGCACCACTATAGCACACACCTGAAGCACTGCTGCTACAGCACACCTGGAGCACCACTAGTGCCGCACACACCTGGAGCAGCACCACAGCCTACACCTGGAGCACCACTAGTACAGCACACACCTGGAGCAGCACCACAGCATACACCTGGAGCACCACTAGTACAGCACACACCTGGAGCATCACTGGAGAACACACCGGAGCACCACTACAGCACACACCTGGAGCACTGCTGCTACAGCACACACCTGGAGCACCTCTAGAGAACACACCGGAGCACCACCACAGCATACACCTGGAGCACCACTACAGCACACACCTGGAGCACTGCTGCTACAGCACACACCTGGAGCACCTCTAGAGAACACACCGGAGCACCACCACAGCATACACCTGGAGCACCACTACAGCACACACCTGGAGCACTGCTGCTACAGCACACACCTGGAGCACCACTAGTGCTGCACGCACCTGGAGCAGCACCACAGCATACACCTGGAGCACCACTAGTACAGCACACACCTGGAGCACCGCTGCTACAGCACACACCTGGAGCACCACCACTACAACAAACACCTGGAGGACCACTAGTGCAGCACAGACCTGGAGCACACCGCTACAACACACACCTGAAGCACCACGGTTACAGCACAAACCTGGAGCACCACTACAGCACACACCTGGAGCACCACCACTACAGCACACGCCTGGAGCAGCACTACAGCACACACCTGGAGCACCACCACTACAGCAAATGCCTGGAGCACACCGCTACAGCACACACCTGGAGCACCACAGTTACAGTACACACCTGGAGCACCACTACAGCACACACCTGGAGCACCACCACTACAGCACACACCTGGAGCACAGGGCTACAGCACACACCTGGAGCACCGCTACAGCACACACCTGGAGCACCACCACTACAGCATACACCTGGAGCACCACTGCAGCACACACCTGGAGCACACTGCTACAGCACACACCTGGGGCACCACTATAACACCCACCTGGAGCACCACTACAGCACACACCTGGAGCACACTGCTACAGCACACACCTGGAGCACCAGCACACACCTGGAGCACCACCACTACAACACACACCTGGAGCACCACTAGTGCCGCACACACCTGGAGCAGCACCACAGCATACACCTGGAGCACCACTAGTACAGCACACACCTGGAGCAGCACCGCAGCATACACCTGGAGCACCACTAGTACAGCACACACCTGGAGCATCACTAGAGAACACACCGGAGCACCACTACAGCACACACCTGGAGCACCGCTGCTACAGCACACACCTGGAGCACCTCTAGAGAACACACCGGAGCACCACCACAGCATACACCTGGAGCACCACTACAGTACACACCTGGAGCACTGCTGCTACAGCACATACCTGGAGCACCTCCACAGCATACACCTGGAGCAGCACCACAGCACACACCTGGAGCATCACTGCAGCACACACCTGCAGCACACTGATACAGCACACACCTGGAGCACCAGCACACACCTGGAGCACCACCACTACAACTCACACCTGGAGCACCTCTAGAGAACACACCGGAGCACCACCACAGCATACACCTGGAGCACCACTGCTACAGCACAAACCTGGAGCACCTCTAGAGAACACACACCGGAGCACCACCACAGCATACACCTGGAGCACCACTGCTACAGCATACACCTGGAGCACCACTACAGCACACACCTGGAGCACCACTAGTGCAGCACAGACCTGGAGCACACCGCTACAGCACACACCTGGAGCACAGTGCTACAGCACACACCCGGAGTACCGCTACAGCACACACCTGGAGCACCACCACTACAGCACACACCTGGAGCACCACTACTGCACACAACTGGAGCATCACTGCAGCACATACCTGGAGCACCACCACTACAGCACACACCTGGAGCACCACTAGTGCAGCACAGACCTGGAGCACACCGTTACAGCACACACCTGGAGCACCACGGTTACATTACACACCTGGAGCACCACTACAGCACACACCTGGAGCACCACCACCACAGCACACACCTGGAGCAGCACTACAGCACACACCTGGAGCACAATGCTACAGCACACACCTGGAGCACCACCACTACAGCACATACCTGGAGCACCACAGCTACAGCACACACCTGGAGAACCACTACAGCACACACCTGGAGCACCACTACAGCACACACCTGGAACACACTGCTACAGCACACACCTGGGGCACTGCTATAGCACCCACCTAGAGCACCACTACAGCACACACCTGGAGCACACTGCTACAGCACACACCTGGAGCACCAGCACACACCTGGAGCTCCACTACTACAGCACCCACCTGGAGCACCACTACAGCACACACCTGGAGCACCACTACAGCACATACCTGGCGGACCACTGCTACTACACAGGCCTGGAGCACCACCACAGCACTCACCTGGAGTAC
The DNA here is from genome assembly GCF_031143425.1 of Pleurodeles waltl. NCBI lineage: Eukaryota > Metazoa > Chordata > Amphibia > Caudata > Salamandridae > Pleurodeles > Pleurodeles waltl. Next base: position 1,530,920,977 of record NC_090447.1, on the reverse strand, counting down.
CACTACTGCACACACCTGGAGCATCACTACAGCACACACCTGGAGCACCACCACTACAGCACACACCTGGAGCACCACCACAGCATACACCTGGAGCACCACTACAGCACAGACCTGGAGCACACTGATACAGCACACACCTGGAGCACCACTATAGCACACACCTGGAGCACCACTGCTACAGCACACACCTGGAGCACCAGCACACACCTGGAGCACCACTACTACAGCACACACCTGGAGCACACTGCTACAGCACACACCTGGAGCGCCAGCAAACACCTGGAGCACCACTACAGCACACACCTGGAGCACCAGCACACACCTGGAGCACCACTACTACAGCACACACCTGGAGCGCCACTACAGCACACCTGGAGCACACTGCTACAGCACACACCTGGAGCACCACTACAGCACACTAGGAGCACCAGCACACACCTGGAGCACCACTACACCACACACCTGGCAGACCACTGCTACAGCACACACCTGGAGCACCACTAGTAGAGCACACACCCGGAGCACCACTATAGCACACACCTGGAGCACACTGCTACAACACACACCTGGAGCAGCAGTAGTACAGCACACACCTGGAGCAGCACTAGCACAACACACACCTGGAGCACCACTACAGCACACACCTGGAGCACCGCTACAGCATACACCTGGAGCACCAATACAGCACACACCTGGAGCACCACTACAGCACACACCTGGAGCACCACTACAGCACACATCTGGAGCACACTGCTACAGCACACACCTGGAGCACCACTACAGCACACACCTGGAGCACACTGCTACAACACACACCTGGAGCAGCAGTAGTACAGCACACACCTGGAGCAGCACTAGCACAACACACACCTGGGGCACCACTACAGCACACACCTAGAGCATCACCGCTACAGCACACACCTGGAGCACCACGGTTACAGCACACACCTGAAGCACCACCACAGCACACACATGGAGCACCACTACAGCACACACTTGGAGCACACCGCTACAGCACACACCCGGCGCACCAACACTACAGCACACACCTGGAGCACCACTACAGCACACACCTGGAGCACCACTAGTACAGCACACACCTGGAGCACCACCACAGCACACACATGGAGCACCACCACAACACACACCTGGAGCACCGCTACAGCACACACCTGGAGGACACTGCTACAGCACACAACTGGCGCACCACCATTAAAGCACACACCTGGAGCGCCACTACATCACACACCTGGAGCACCACTGCTACAGCACAGACCTGGAGCACCACTACAGCACACACCTGGAGCACCACCACAGCACACACCTGGAGCACCACGCTACAGCACACACCTGGAGCACCACGGTTACACCACACACCTGGAGCGCCACCACTACAGCACACACGTGGAGCAGCACTAGTACAGCACACACCTGGAGCACACTGCTACAGCACACACCTGGAGCACCACAACAGCACACACTTGAAGCACAATGCTACAGCACACACCTGAAGCAGCACACACCTGGAGCCCCACTGCCACAGCACACACCTGGAGCCCCACTGCCACATCACACACCTGGAGCACCACTGCTACAGCACACACCTGGAGCAGCACCAGTGGAGCACACACCTGGAGCACCACTGCTACAGCACACACCTGGAGCACCACCGCTACAGCACAGACCTGGAGCACCACTACAGCACACACCTGGAGCACCACCACAGCACACACCTGGAGCACCACGCTACAGCACACACCTGGAGCACCACTACAGCACACACCTGGAGCACCACCGCTACAGCACAGACCTGGAGCACCACTACAGCACACACCTGGAGCACCACCACAGCACACACCTGGAGCACCACTGCTACAGCACACACCTGGAGCAGCACTAGTGGAGCACACACCTGGAGCACCACTGCTACAGCACACACCTGGAGCACCACTGCTGCAGCACAAACCTGGAGCAACACTACTGGAGCTCTAGTGGAGCACTGTAGGAGGCTGGCCTGGCTTGTAGTGGGTACCAAGGGGTACTTACACCTTGTGCCAGGTCCAGTTATCCCTTATTAGTGTAGAAGAGATGTTTCTAGCAGCTTAGACTGATAGAAGGTAGCTATGGCAAAGCAGCTTAGGCTGAACTAGGAGATATGTAAAGCTCCTACTATACCACTGGTGTCATATGCACAATATCATAAGAAAACACAATACACAGATATACTAAAAATAAAGGTACTTTATTTTTATGACAATATTCCAAAAGTATCTCAGTGAGTACCCTCAGTATGAGGATAAGGTATATACACAAGATATATGTACACAAACCAAAATTAGGTAAGTAATAGCAAGAAAAGTAATGCAAGCAGTGTAAAGTTACAATAGATTGCAATAGGAGCACATAGGTTTAGGGGCAACACAAACTATATACTCCAAAAGTGGAATGCGAACCACGAATGGACCCCAAACCTATGTGAGCTTGTAGAGGGTCGCTGGGACTGTAAGAAAACAGTGAGGGTTAGAAAAATAGCCCACCCCAAGACCCTGAAAGGTAGGTGTAATGTGTACCTACTACCCCGAGAGAGCACAGAAGTCGTGATAGGGGAATTCTGCAAGGAAAACCAACACCAGCAATGCAACAACAGTGGATTTCCGGACCTGAGTACCTGTAAGACAAGGGGACCAAGCCCAAGAGTCGCGACAGTGTCGAGAGTGGGCAGGAGCCCAGGAAATGCCAGCTGAGGGTGCAAGGAAGCTGCCACCGGATGAAAGAAGCTTGGTGTTTAGCAAGAACGAAGAGGATTAGGAACTTCCCCTTTGGGGGATGGATGTCCCACGTCATGAAGAAGCTTGCAGAGGTGTTCCCACGCAGAAAGACCGCAAACAAGGCTTGCTAGCTGCAAGGGTTGCAGTTAGGGTTTTTGGATGCTGCTGTGGCCCACGAGGTACCAGGATGTCGCCACTTGGATGAGGAGACTGAGGGTGCGCCCAGCAAGTCAGGGAGCCCTCACAGAAGCAGGCAGCACCCGCAGAAGTACTGGAACAGGCACTTAGAAGAGGAGTGAACTGGAGTCCACCCGAAGTCACAAAAGGGAGTCTCACAACGCCGGAGGACAACTCAGAAGGTTGTGCACTGCAGGTTAGAGTGTCGGGGACCCAGGCTTGGCTGTGCACGAAGGAAATCCTGGAAGAGTGCACAGGAGCAGGAGCAGCTGCAAATCACGCGGTACCCAGCAATGCAGTCTAGCGTGGGGAGGCAAGGACTTACCTCCACCAAACTTGGACTGAAGAGTCACTGGACTGTGGGAGTCACTTGGACAGAGTTGCTGAGTTCCAGGGACCATGCTCGTCGTGCTGAGAGGGGACCCAGAGGATCGGTGATGCAGTCTTTTGTTGCCTGCGGTTGCAGGGGGAAGATTCCGTCGACCCACGGGAGATTTCTTCAGAGCTCCTGGTGCAGAAAGGAGGCAGGCTACCCCCAAAGCATGCACCACCAGGAAACAGTTGAGAAGCTGGCAGGATGAGCGATACAAGGTTGCTAGTAGTCGTCTTTGCTACTTTGTTGCGGTTTTGCAGGCGTCCTGAGCAGTCAGCGGTCGATCCTTTGGCAGAAGGTGAAGAGGGAGATGCAGAGGAACTCTGGTGAGCTCTTGCATTCGGTATCTGAAGAATTCCCCAAAGCAGAGACCCTAAATAGCCAGAAAAGAAGGTTTGGCTACCTAGGAAGGAGGATTGGCTACTAAGAGAGGTAAGAGCCTATCAGAAGGAGTCTCTGACGTCACCTGCTGGCACTGGCCACTCAGAGCAGTCCAGTGTGCCAGCAACACCTCTGTTTCCAAGATGGCAGAGGTCTGGGGCACACTGGAGGAGCTCTGGGCACCTCCCCTGGGAGGTGCAGGTCAGGGGAGTGGTCACTCCCCTTTCCTTTGTCCAGTTTCGCGCCAGTGCAGGGCTGGGGCATCCCTGAACTGGTGTAGACTGGCTTATGCAGAGATGGGCACCATCTGTGCCCATCAAAGCATTTCCAGAGGCTGTGGGAGGCTACTCCTCCCCAGCCTTCACACCTATTTCCAAAGGGAGAGGGTGTTACACCCTCTCTCAGAGGATATCCTTTGTTCTGCCTTCCTCGGCCAGGGCTGCCTGGACCCCAGGAGGGCAGAAACCTGTCTGAGGGGTTGGCAGCAGCAGCAGCTGCAGTGGAGACCCCGGAAAGGCAGTTTCGCAGTACCCGGGTTCTGTGCTAGAGACCTGGGGGATCATGGAATTGTCTCCCCAATGCCAGAATGAAGGTTAGACATATAGGTGACTTATAAGTTACTTAAGTGCAGTGGTAAATGTCTGTGAAATAACGTGGACGTTATTTCACTCAGGCTGCACTGGCAGTCCTGTGTAAGAATTGTCAGAGCTCCCTATGGGTGGCACAAGAAATGCTGCAGGCCATAGGGATCTCCTGGAACCCCAATACCCTGGGTACCTCAGTACCATATACTAGGGAATTTTAAGGGTGTTCTAGTATGCCAATGTGAATTGGTGAAATTGGTCACTAACCTGTTAGTGACAATTTGTAAAGAGAGAGCATAACCACTGAGGTTCTGGTTAGCAGAGCCTCAGTGAGACAGTTAGGCACTACACAGGGAACACATACATATAGGCCACAAACTTATGAGCACTGGGGTCCTGGCTAGCAGGGTCCCAGTGACACATAACAAACATACTGAAAACATAGGGTTTTCACTATGAGCACTGGGCCCTGGCTGGCAGGATACCAGTGAGACAGTGAAAACACCCTGACATACACTCACAAACAGGCCAAAAGTGGGAGTAACAAGGCTAGAAAGAGGCTACTTTCTCACAAGCACACACCTGGAGCACCACTGCTACAGCACAAACCTGGAGCAGCACAAGTACAGTCCACACGTGGAGCAGCACTGGTATAGCACACACCTGGAGCAGCACTAGTACACCACACACCTGGAGTACCACCGCTACAGCACACACCTGCAGCAGCACTAGTGCAGCACACACCTGGAGCACCATTGGTACAGCACGCACCTGGAGCAGCCTTACAGCACACACCTGGAGCACCACCACTACAGCACACACCTGGAGCACCGCTACAGCACACACCTGAAGCAGCACTACTGCAGCACACACCTGGAGCACCACTCGTACAACACACACCTGGAGCACCACTGGAACAACACACACCTGGAGCAGCACCAGAAAAGCACACACCCTGAGCAGCACTAGTAAAGCACACCTGGAGCACCACTGCTACAGCACACACCTGGAGCACCACTGCGACAGCACACACCTCGAGCACCACTGCTACAGCACACACCTGGAGCACCACGGGTACAGCACACACCTTGAGCACCACCACTACAGCACACACCTGGAGCACACTGCTACAGCACACACCTGGAGCACCACTAGTGCAGCACACACCTGGAGCACCACTAGTACAGCACACACCTGGAGCACCACTACAGCACACACCTGGAGCACCGCTACAGCACACACCTGGAGCACACTGCTACAGCACAGACCTGGAGCACCACCACAGCACACACCTGGAGCAGCACTAGTACAGCACACAACTGGAGCACCACTGCTACAGAACACACCTGGAGCACACTACTACAGCACACACCTGGAGCACACTGCTACAGTATGCATCTCGGACAGCACTGCTATAGCACACACTTGGAGCAGCACTAGTGCAGCACACATCTGGAGCACCACTGCTACAGCACGCACCTGTAGCACCACTGCTACAGCACAGAGCTGACACACTATTGATACAGCACACAGCTGGTGCGCACTATTGATGTAGCACACAGCTGTTGAACTTTTAATACAGCACACAGCTGGCCCAAATTTATTACAGCACACAGCTGGCACACTATTAATACCACACACAGCTGGTACCCTATTAATGCATCATACTGCTGGCACACTATTAATACAGCACACAGCTGGTGCACTATTAATACAGCACACAGCTTTACATTAATAATGCAGCACACAGCTGGTGCACTATTAATACAGCACACACCTACACACTGTTAATGCAGCACACAGCTGGTGAAGTATTAGTACGCTACACAGCTGGTGCACTATCATTACAGCACACAGCTTTCACACTATAAATATAGCACACAGCTGGTGCACTGTTAATACAGCACACAGCAGGGGCACTGTTAATGCAGCACACAACAACACACTACTAATATAGCAGACATCTGCGCACTATTAATACAGCACACAGATGGCACACTATTAATACAGCACTAAGCTGCACACTATTACTACACCACACAGCCAGCGTACTATTAATGCAGAACACAGCTGGTGCACTATTATTGCAGCACACAGCTGGTGCACTATTAATACAGCACACATCTGCACACTATTAGTACAGCACAGTAATGGCACACTATTAATACATCACACAGCTGCTGCACAATTAATGCAGCACACAACTGTGTACTATTAATACAGCACCCAGCTGCTGTACTGTTAGTAAAATCAATCAATCAATCAATCAGTTTTTGTAAAGGGCTGCTACTCACCCATTAGGGTCTCAAGGAGCTGCACCCAGCAGGTCCACTATTAATACAGCACACACCTGCTGCACTATCAATAGAGCACACAGCTGGTACACAATTAATACAGCACACAGCTGCTCCCTATTAATGCAGCACGCAACTGGCGCACTATTAATAAAGCACACAGCTGCACACCATTAGTGCAGCACACAGGTGGCACACTATTACTGCGGCACACAGCTGGTTCACTACTGATGCAGCACACTATTAATACACCTCTCAGCTGATACACTATTAATATAGCACACAGCTGGCACACAATTAATGCAGCACTCAGCTGGCACACCATTAACACACCTCTCAGCTGATACATTATTAATGCAGCACACAGCTGATACACGATTCATACAGCACACATCTGCACACTGTTAATCCAGCACACAGCTGATGCCCTATCAATAGAGCACACAGCTGGTGCACTATCAATACCTCACACAGCGCAGGTACTGTTAATACAGCACACAGCTGCACACTATTAATACAGCACACTGCTGGAGCCTTGTTTATGCAGCACACAACTATGCACTATTAATGTAGCACACAGCTGGTGCACTACTAATACAACACACACCTGCACACTATTAATCACTATTAATACACCACTGAGCTGGCTCACTATCAATAATTCACACAGCTGCACACTAATAATGCAGCACACAGCTGGTGCACTATTAATACAACAAACAGCCAGTGCACTATTATTACAGCACACAGCTCATGCACTAATAATACAGCACACAGCTGCACACTATTAATACAGTACAGATGTAGCACACTATCAAACATCACACAGTTGCACACTAATAATACAGCACACAACTGGTACAATATTAATGCAGCACACAGCTGCTCACTATTTAAACAACACGCAGCTACACACTATTAATACAGCACACAGCTACACACTATTAATACAGCACACAGCTGCACACTATTAATGTAGCACAAAGCTGGAGCGCTATTAATACAGAACACAGCTGCACACTATTAATACAGCCCAGAGCTGGCACACTGTTGATACATCACCCAGCTACACACTAATAATGCAGCACACAACTGCACACTATTAATGTAGCACAAAGCTGGAGCACTATTAATACAGAACACAGCTGCACACTATTAATACTGCACACAGCTGCACACTAATAATATAGCACTAAGCTGGTGGACTAATATTACATCACACAGCTGGTGCAGCACTAGGACAGCACACACCTAGACCACCACTGCAACACCACACAGCTGGAGCACCAATGCTACAGCATGGAGCTACGGAGCTGGCACACTATTAACACAGCTGACACACCATTAACACAGCACACAGTTGGTGCACTATTAATACAGCACACAGTTGGTGCACTATTAACACAGCACACAGCTGGCACACCATTAATACACCACATAGCTGGTGCATTATTAAAACGGCCCACAGCTGCACACTATTAATACACCAAACAGCTAGTGCACTATTAATAAGGCACAATACAGCACAAAGCTGTTGCACTATTGATACAGCAAACATCTGCACACTATTAATACAATACACAGCTGGCATACTATTAATGCAGCACACAGTTGCACACGATTGATGCAGCACACAACTGCTGCACTATTAATAGAACACACAGCTGGTGTACTATTAAAACAGCACACAGCTGCACACTATTAATGCAGCACAAGACTAGCACACTATTAATCCTGCACACAGCTGCACACTATTAATGAAGCACTACTAATGCAACGCACATCTGTACACTATTAGTACAGCACAGAGCTGGCACATTACTGATGCATCACACAGCTGCACACTAATAATGCAACACTCAACTGGTGCACTACTGCACACAGCTCGTGCACTATTAATACAGCACACTGCTCATGCACTATTGATACAGCACACAGCTCGTGCACTAACAACACAGGACAGAGCTGCACACTATTAATACAGCACAGTTCTAGCAACTATTAATGCAGCACACTACTGGCACCCTATTAATGCAGCACACAACTGCATACTATTAATACAGCACACAGCTGCACACTATTAATGCAGCACACAACTGGCACACTATTAAAGCAGCACACAACTGCACACTATTAATGCAGCACACAACTGGCACACTATTATTACAGCACACAACTGCACACTATTAATGCAGCACACAACTGGCACACTATTAATACAGCACACAACTGCACACTATTAATGCAGCACACAACTGGCACACTATTAATGCAGCACACAACTGCACACTATTAATACAGCCCAGAGCTGGCACACTATTGATACATCACAAAGTTGCACACTAATAATGCAGCACACAACGGGTGCACTATTAATACAGCACACAGCTCATGCACTAATAATACAGCACACAGCTGCACACTATTAATACAGCACAGTTCTAGCACACTATTAATGCAGCACACAACTGCACACTATTAATACAGCACACAACTGCACACTATTAATACAGCCCATAGCTGGCACACTATTGATACATCACAAAGCTGCACACTAATAATGCAGCACACAACCAGTGAACTATTAATACAACACCCAGCTCATGCACTATTAATGCAGCACATAACTGCACACTATTAATACAGAACACAACTACCATACTATTAATACAGGACACAGTTGCACACTATTGATGCAGCACACAGCTATTGCACTATTATTAGAACACACAGCTGGTGCACTATTAATACAGCACACAGCTGCACACTATTAATGTAGCACAAGACTAGCACACTATTAATCCTGCACACAGCTGCACTACTAATACAACACACAGCTGCACACTATTAATACAGAACAGATCTGGCACACTATTGATATATCACACAGCTGCACACTAATAATGCAGCACACAACCAGTGCACTATTAATACGGTACACAGCTTGTGCACTATTAATACAGCACACAGCTCATGCACTAATAACACAGGACACAGCTGCACACTATTAATACAGCACAGTTCTAGCACACTATTAATGCAGCACACAACTGGCACACTATTAATGTAGCACACAACTGCACACTAGTAATACAGGACACAGCTGCACACTATTAATGCATCACACAACTGGCACACTATTAATATAGCACACAACTGCACACTAGTAATACAGCACACAGCTGCACACTATTAATGCAGCACAGCAGCTGGCACACTATTAATGCAGCACACAACTGCACACAGTCAATACAGCACACAGCTGCACACTATTAATGCAGCACACAACTGCACACTATTAATACAGCCCAGAGCTGGCACACTGTTGATACATCACCCAGCTACACACTAATAATGCAGCACACAGCTGCACACTATTAATACTGCACACAGCTGCACACCATTAATATAGCACTAAGCTGGTGCACTGATAATACATCACACAGCTGGTGCAGCACTAGGACAGCACACACCTAGACCACCACTGCAACACCACACAGCTGGAGCACCAATGCTACACCATGGAGCTACGGAGCTGGCACACTTTTAACACAGCTGGCACACCATTAACACAGCACACATTTGGTGCACTATTAATACAGCACACAGCTGGCACACCATTAATACACCACATAGCCGGTGCATTCTTAAAACGGCCCACAGCTGCACACTATTAATACACCAAACAGCTAGTGCACTATTAATAAGGCACAATACAGCACAAAGCTGTTGCACTATCGATACAGCAAACATCTGCACACTATTAATACAATACACAACTGGCATACTATTAATGCAGCACACAACTGGCACACTATTATTACTGCACACAACTGCACACTATTAATGCAGCACACAACTGGCACACTATTAATACAGCACACAACTGCACACTATTAATGCAGCACACAACTGGCACACTATTAATGCAGCACACAACTGCACACTATTAATACAGCCCAGAGCTGCACACTATTGATACATCACAAAGCTGCACACTAATAATGCAGCACACAACTGGTGCACTATTAATACAGCAAACAGCCCATGCACTAATAATACAGCACACAGCTGCACACTATTAATACAGCACAGTTCTAGCTCACTATTAATGCAGCACACAACTGCACACTATTAATACAGCACACACCTGCACACTAATAATACAGCCCATAGCTGGCACACTATTTATACATCACAAAGCTGCACATTAATAATGCAGCACACAACTGCTGCACTAATAATACAGCACCCAGCTCATGCACTATTAATGCAGCACATAACTGCACACTATTAATACAGTACACAGCTAGCATACTATTAATACAGGACACAGTTGCACACTATTGATGCAGCACACAGCTATTGCACTATTAATAGAACACACAGCTGGTGCACTATTAATACAGCACACAGCTGCACACTATTAATGCAGCACAAGACTATCACACTATTACTCCTGCACACAGCTGCACTACTAATACAACATACAGCTGCACACTATTAATACAACACAGATCTGGCACACTATTGATACATCACACAGTTGCACATTAATAATGCAGCACACAACCAGTGCACTATTAATACACTACACAGCTTGTGCACTATTAATACAGCACACAGCTCATGCACTAATAACACAGGACACAGCTGCACACTATTAATACAGCACAGTTCTAGCACACTATTAATGCAGCACACAACTGGCACACTATTAATGTAGCACACAACTGCACACTAGTAATACAGCACACAGCTGCACACTATTAAGGCAGCACACAACTGGCACACTATTAATGTAGCACACAACTGCACACTAGTAATACAGCACACAGCTGCACACTATTAATGCAGCATACAACTGGCACACTATTAATGCAGCACACAACTGCACACTATTAATACAGCACACAGCTGCACACTATTAATGCAGCACACAACTGCACACTATTAATACAGCCCAGAGCTGGCACACTGTTGATACATCACACAGCTACACACTAATAATGCAGCATACAACTGGTGCACTATTAACACAGCACACAACTCGTGCACTATTAATACAGCACTCACCTTGTGCACTTATACAGAACACAGCTGCACACTATTAATACAGCACAGTTCTAGCACACTGTTCATGCAGCACACAACTGCACACTAATAACACAGGACACAGCTACACACTATTAAGACAGCACATTTCTAGCACACTATTAATGAAGCACACAACTGCATACTATTAATACAGCACACAACTGCACACTATTAATGCAGCACACAGCTGCACACTATTAATACAGCACATTTCTAGCACACTATTAATGCAGCACACAACTGCATACTATTAATACAGCACACAGCTGCACACTATTAATGCAGCACACAGCTGCACACTATTAATACAGCACATTTCTAGCACACTATTAATACAGCACACAACTGCATACTATTAATACATCACACAGCTGCACACTAATAATGCAGCACACAGCTTGTGCACTAATAATACAGGACACAGCTGCACACTATTAATACAGCACAGTTCTAGCACACTATTAATGCAACACACAACTAGCACACTATTAATGCAGCACACAACTGCACACCATTAATACAGCACACAGCTGTGCACTATTAATGCAGCCCACAACTGCACACTATTAATACATCACACAGCTGCGCACTATTAATACAGAACAGAGCCGACATACTATTAGTACAACACACAGCTCCACACAATTAATGCAACACACAGCTGGCGCACTATTAATGCGGCACACAGCTGCACACTAATAATACAGCACACATCTGGCACACTATTAATACAGCACACAGCTGGCACACTAATAATACAGCACACAGCTGGCACAGTATTAATACAGAACACAGCGGTCAAACTATTAATACACCACACAGCAGGAGACTATTAGTGCAGCACACAACTAGTGACCTGCTAATACAGTACACATCTGCACACTATTAATATAGCACACAGTGGGCACACTCATAATACACAACACATCTCCACACAATTATTTCAGCACACAGATGGCACACTTTTAATACAGCACACATCTGCACATTATCAATACAGCACACATCTGGCACACTATTACTACACCACAGTCGGTGCACTATTAATGCAGCACACACCTGGTGCACTATAAATGCAGCACACAAATGGCACACTATTAACACAGCACACAGCTTGCACACTTTTAATGCAGCTCACAGCTGGTGCACTATTAATACAGCACACAGCTGTCGCACTATTAATACAGGACACAGCTAGCACCCTATTAACACCTCACACAGCTGAGGCACTATTAATGCAGCACTCTGCTGGTGCACTATGAATACAGCACACAGCTGGAGCACACTGTTATTATAGTACACAGCTGGCACACTTAATACAGCACACACCTGGTGCACTCTTAATGCAGCACACTGCTGGTGCACTATGAATACAGCACACAGCTGGAGCACACTGTTATTATAGTACACAGCTGGCACACTTAATACAGCACACAGCTGGTGCACTAGTAATACAGCACAAATCTGGAGTACACTGTTATTATAGTATACAGCTGGCACACTTAATACAGCACATAGCTGGTGCACTAATAATATAGCACACAGCTGGCACACTAATAATACAGCACACAGCTGCACACTATTAATACAGCACACATCTGCACACTATTAATACAGCACAAAGCGGTCACACTATTAATACACCACACAGCAGGACACTATTAGTGCAGCACACAACTAGTGCACTGCTAATACAGTACACATCTGCACACTATTAATACAGCACACAGCTGGTGCATTATTAATACAGCACACAGTGGGCACACTCATAATACACAACACATCTCCACACAATTATTTCAGCACACAGATGGCACACTTTTAATACAGCACACATCTGCACATTAGTAATACAGCACACATCTGGCACACTATTAATACACCACACAGTCGGTGCACTATTAATGCAGCACACAGCTGGTGCACTATAAATGCAGCACACAGATGGCACACTATTAATCCAGCACACAGCTGGCACACTATTAATGCAGCTCACAGCTGGCACACTATTAATACAGCACACAGCTGTCGCACTATTAATACAGGACACACTGGCACACTATTAACACCTCACACAGCTGAGGCACTATTAATGCAGCACTCTGCTGGTGCACTATGAATACAGCACACAGCTGGAGCACACTGTTATTATAGTACACAGCTGGCACACTTAATACAGCACACAGCTGGTGCACTATTAATGCAGCACACTGCTGGTGCACTATGAATACAGCACACAGCTGGAGCACACTATTATTATAGTACACAGCTGGCACACTTAATACAGCACACAGCTGGTGCACTATTAATGCAGCACACAGCTGGTGCACTATTAATACAGCACAAAGCTAGAGCACACTATTATTATAGTACACAGCTGGCACACTTAATACAGCACATAGTTGGTGCACTATTAATGCAGCACACAGCTGCTGCACTATTAATACAGCACACAGCTGGAGCACACTATTATTAAAGTACCCAGCTGGCACACTTTGTACAGCACATAGCTGGTGCACTATTAATGCAGCACACAGCTGCTGCACTATTAATGCAGATTAATGCACCATACAGCTGGTGCGCGCAAATAATGCAGAACACAGCTGGTGCGCACTATTAATGCCACACACAGTTGGTGCGCACTACTAATACAGCGCACAGCTCGTGCACTATTAATGCAGCACACTGCTGGTGCACTATTAATACAGCACACAGCTGGAGCACACTATTATTAAAGTACACAGCTGGCACACTTAATACAGCACATAGCTGGTGCACTATTAATGCAGCACACAGCTGCTGCACTATTAATGCAGATTAATGCAGCATACAGCTGGTGCACACAATTAATGCAGAACACAGCTGGTGCACACTATTAATGCCACACACAGTTGGTGCGCACTACTAATACAGCGCACAGCTTGTGCACTATTAATGCAGCACACTGCTGGTGCACTATTAATACAGCACACAGCTGGTGCACACTATTATAGCATACAGCTGGCACACTTAATACAGCACACAGCTGGTGCACTATTAATACAGCACACAGCTGGTGCACTATTAATACAGCACACAGGTGTCACGCTATTAAGGCAGTACACAGCTGCCGCACTATTAATGCAGATTAATGCTGCACACAGCTGGTACGCACTATTAATGCAGCACACAGCTGGTGCATTGACGCACTAATCTGACTGACTGACGGACACCACAGAACAGAACTATAGACAGGTGTGTGCAGCAGGTGCACTGACACACTGAACTGACTGACTGACGGAAACCAGAGAACAGAAGTACAGACGTGTGTGCCAGGATTAAAACTTCCAAGACACATACAACGAAGAAACGCACACAACCATCAGAGGCCCGCAAACACAACGAATACTCAAAACAACACACGCACGGAGAGGGAGGGAAGGACTACAGACACAGCAAACACATACTAACACACACACATACATACACAGAGCACACACACACAGCGCACACACATACATACACAGAGCACACAAACTCACGCACACCAGAAGGCACACACACACTTGTACACACACACACACTCTAATACACAACACATACACAGAGCACACACACTCACAACCCTCAGAGACACACAAACACAACAAATACTCAAAACACGCATGGAGAGAGGCAAATACCACAGACACAGCAAATACATAGTAACACACACACACACAGAGCACACACACATACATACATACACAGAGCACACACACTCATGCACACCAGAGCACACACTCACACTCATACACACACACATACACAGAGCACACACACTCACAACCCTCAGAGATACATAAACACAACGAATACTCAAAACACGCATGGAGAGAGATGCAAAGACCACAGACACAACAAACACATAGTAACACACACACACAGAGCACACACATACACAAACCACATACACTCACACACACCAGACCGTGCGCGCACACACACACTCTTGTACGCACACACACATACACACAACACACACACACACAGCAGAGCACATGCACACACACCCACACACACACTTGTACACAAACACTCATACTCACACACACACGCACAGAGCACACACACTCGCAATCCTGAGAGACACACAAACACAAGAAATGTGCAAACAACACACGCACGGAGAGAGACAATAACCAGAGACACACACAACTACCTAACCAACACACAGACATGCACACAATGAAAACGAGCACAGACACACGATGAAGACACAAATAACACACACAAAGACACAGGGCTGCCATCGAGACACAACTCACAACAAACCCACACTCCCAAAGAGCAGACCTCCCAGAGGCACAATGGATCAGATCTGCATACTTGGCTAGTGCAGCCCTCATTTAGGCACCTTTCAGGCTGGATATGTCATAGCTCACTCTTGGGGCCCTCCGGCCCTTGGCTGAATACATTCAAGATAGTGCTCGGGTCCACCTAATTCCATCAGTAGTCCAGGAGCATTACCACTAAAGGTAAGGATTACCACGAATGTTAGAGCTCTACCCTTGTGACAACTTCTATATCAACGCCCCAGGCAACCCAAAACCTAAGTGAGATTTATCAAGCCACGCGTGGCCCTAGTATATGGTGACCAGATTTTGAGGAGGAAAAACTGGGACAGGTCAGACATAAAAGAAGGACTAAATACTTTACTCTCACTTCTATATCTGGCATGTCCCGTTTTTGGTGTAGTTTTGTGAATGTGTGCCTACACATGTGTGTGTGTCTGTTTGTGTGTATATATATATATATATGTATGTATATATATATATATATATGTATGTATATATATACATACACACACACACATTTACAAGACATCTATAAAATTAGGTTTGGCTTGACATCCCACCCTGCACCCCCAACCCGCTCCCACCCACCTCTCTCTGCTCCCCACTCCGTCTCTCTGCTGGGAGCAGACAGGGGATTGTGTTGCCTGAAAGTAACAGATAAATTACTTTCATTATTTCTTCATTTGTAGGCGTCTGTTAAAGGAGAGCATACCTTTAACTTATGCTTCCCTACATGATCTGACATTTGTCCTAAAAACGGGACATTCGTTTAAAATTGAGAGAAACGTTGGGACACCGGGACAGTCCTCTAAAAACAGGGACAGTCCGGGGAAATCCGGGACGTCTGGTCACCCTACCCAAGTGCCACATATGAACGTAACATGTGCCAGTGTGCCTGGAGTAGAGCAACCCTTCATGAAACAAGATCTATCATTTAACTGAAGACAATCCACATTTCCTCCCTTTTTGCAGATGCTTTTCCAATTTAGGATTCACTTTGGAATACCCCGGCACAAGTCCCCTTCTCTGACCTCGCTGTGTAAAGCATTATTTGAGGGAAATGTGTTAAAATGTCCATAAATGAAGGACACTTGTGAATCACCAGTGTCCACAGTTCCCCAGGGATCCTCAAGTTCTGCTTTAGAGTTTCCCATAAGTCTTGCACATCTGGAGACCAGCCAGTGGGAGTATACACATTCACGAGATCCATTATTTCATGTTAGTTGTACATGTGAAATATTGGAGTCTAAATGTACAGTGCCCAATTGTTGCAATTTGGTTGAAACTCAAATTAAAAGACCACCAGTGAGCTGGGATTTATTTTAAAGTTTTGCCAAGACATACAACTCTTTGCACCCATCCAGAACTGTTTCTGACAAAACCCTTTTCTCCTGGAAGCAACAAACAAAATAATTGTCTATAAACTCAGGCATTCACCATCACACAGTGTAAGGAAATGCCTCCTTGGCATGGTTACTGCCTGACTTTTTGCCTTTGCTGATGCTAAGTTTTGATTTGAAAGTGTGCTGAGGCCTGCTAATCAGGCCCCAGCACCAGTGTTCTTTCCCTAACCTGTACTTTTGTTTCCACAATTGGCACACCCTGGCATCCAGGTAAGTCCCTTGTAACTGGTACCCCTGGTACCAAGGGCCCTGATGCCAGGGAAGGTCTCTAAGGGATGTAGCATGTCTTATGCCACCCTAGGAACCCCTCACTCAGCACAGACACACTGCTTGCCAGCTTGTGTGTGCTGGTGGGGCGAAAATGACTAAGTCGACATGGCACTCCCCTCAGGGTGCCATGCCAACCTCACACTGCCTGTGGCATAGGCAAGTCACCCCTCTAGCAGGCCTTACAGCCCTAAGGCAGGGTGCACTATACCATAGGTGAGGGCACCAGTGCATGAGCACTGTGCCCCTACAGTGCCTAAGCAAAACCTTAGACATTGTAAGTGCAGGGTAGCCATAAGAGTATATGGTCTGGGAGTCTGTCATGCACGAACTCCACAGCACCATAATGGCTACACTGAAAACTGTAAAGTTTGGTATCAAACTTCTCAGCACAATAAATGCACACTGATGCCAGTGTACATTTTATTGTAACATACACCCCAGAGGGCACCTTAGAGGTGCCCCCTGAAACCTTAACCGACTATCCGTGTAGGCTGACTAGTTCTAGCAGCCTGCCACACACCAGACATGTTGCTGGCCACATGGGGAGAGTGCCTTTGTCACTCTGTGGCTAGTAACAAAGCCTGTACTGGGTGGAGATGCTTATCACCTCCCCCTGCAGGAACTGTAACACCTGGCGGTGAGCCTCAAAGGTTCACCCCCTTTGTTACAGCACCCCAGGGCACTCCAGCTAGTGGAGTTGCCCGCCCCCTCCGGCCACGGCCCCACTTTTGGCAGCAAGGCCGGAGGAGATAATGAGAAAAACAAGGAGGAGTCACTGGCCAGTCAGGACAACCCCTAAGGTGTCCTAAGCTGAGGTGACTCTGACTTTTAGAAATCCTCCATCTTGCAGATGGAGGATTCCCCCAATAGGGATAGGAATGTGCCCCCCTCCCCTCGGGAGGAGGCACAAAGAGGGTGTACCCACCCTCAGGGCTAGTAGCCATTGGCTACTAACCCCCCAGACCTAAACACGCCCTCAAATTTAGTATTTAAGGACTCCCCAGAACCTAGGAACTCAGATTCCTGCAACCTAAGAAGAGGACTGCTAAGCTGAAAAACCCTGCAGAGAAGACGGAGACACCAACTGCTTTGGCCCCAGCTCTACCGGCCTGTCTCCCCACTTCTAAAGACACTGCTCCAGCGACGCTTTCCCCAGGGACCAGTGACCTCTGAAGCCTCAGAGGACTACCCTGCATCTAGAAGGACCACGAACTCCTGAGGACAGCGGCTCTCTTCACCAAAGACTGCAACTTTGAAACAAAGAAGCAACTTTGCAACAACTTGCGTTTCCCGCCGGAAGCGTGAGACTTGACACTCTGCACCCGATGCCCCTGGCTCGACTTGTGGAGAACAAACACTTCAGGGAGGACTCCCCGGCGACTGCGAGACCGTGAGTAGCCAGAGTTGCCCCCCCTGAGCCCCCACAGCGACGCCTGCAGAGGGAATCCAGAGGCTCCCCTGACCGCGACAGCCTGCTTCTTAGATCCGACGCCTGGTAAAGACTCTGCACCCGCAGCCCCCAGGGCCTGAAGGATCCGACCTCCAGTGCAGGAGCGACCCCCAGGTGGCCCTCTCCCTTGCCCAGGTGGTGGCTACGCCGAGGAGCCCCCCCCCTTGCCTGCCTGCATTGCTGAAGAGACCCCTTGGTCTCCCATTGAAACCTATTGAAAACCCAATGCTTGTTTGCACACTGCACCCGGCCGTCCCTGTGCCGCTGAGGGTGTACTTTCTGTGTGGACTTGTGTCCCCCCCGGTGCCATACAAAACCCCCCCTGGTCTGCCCTCCGAAGACGCAGGTACTTACCTGCTGGCAGACTGGAACCGGGGCACCCCCTTCTCCATTGAAGCCTATGCGTTTTGGGCACCACTTTGACCTCTGCACCTGACCGGCCCTGAGCTGCTGGTGTGGTAACTTTGGGGTTGCTCTGAACCCCCAACGGTGGGCTACCTTGGACCCAAATTTGAACCCCGTAGGTGGTTTACTTACCTGCAAAAACTAACAAACTCTTACTCCCCCCAGGAACTGTTGAAAATTGCAGTGTCTAGTTTTAAAATAGCTATATGTGATTTATGTGAAAAGTGTATATGCTATTTTGCTAATTCAAAGTTCCTAAAGTACCTACCTGCAATACCTTTCATTTGAAGTATTACATGTAAATCTTAAACCTGTGGTTCTTAAAATAAACTAAGAAAATATATTTTTCTATACAAAAACCTATTGGCCTGGAATTGTCTCTGAGTGTGTGTTCCTCATTTATTGCTTGTGTATGTACAACAAATGCTTAACACTACCCCTTTGATAAGCCTACTGCTCGACCACACTACCACAAAATAGAGCATTAGTATTATCTCTTTTTGCCACTATCTTACCTCTAAGGGGAACCCTTGGACTCTGTGCATACTATTCCTTACTTTGAAATAGTGCATACAGAGCCAACTTCCTACATTGGTGGATCAGCGGTGGGGTACAAGACTTTGCATTTGCTGGACTACTCAGCCAATACCTGATCACACGACTAAATTCCAAAAATTGTCATTAGAAACTGATTTTTGCAATTTGTGCTATTTTTCAAAATTTTTAAAAAGTCCTGCTATGGCCTTGTGTTAGTCCCTGTTAGCATTTCTTTTAGAGTTTAAAAGTTTTGTGAAAGTTTGAATAAAGTTCTAGAGATAGTTTTAGATTCTTAAAAAGTATTCCAACTTTTAGAAACACAGGCGGTCATTCTGACCGCGGCGGGCGGAGATCGACGCCCGCCATGCGGGCACCGCCGAATGGCCGCTCCGCGGCCAGGAGACCGCGGATGCCATTCTGGCTTTCCCGCTGGGCCGGCGGGCGACCGCCAAAAGGCCGCCCGCCGGCCCAGCGGGAAAGCCCCTGCAACGAGGAAGCCGGCTCCGAATGGAGCCGGCGGAGTTGCAGGGGTGCGACGGGTGCAGTGGCACCCGTCGCGATTTTCACTGTCTGCAAAGCAGACAGTGAAAATCTGTATGGGGCCCTGTTAGGGGGCCCCTGCACTGCCCATGCCAGTGGCATGGGCAGTGCAGGGGCCCCCAGGGGCCCCACGACACCCGTTCCCGCCATCCTGGTTCTGGCGGTGAAAACCGCCAGAAACAGGCTGGCGGGAAGGGGGTCGGAATCCCCATGGCGGCGCTGCAAGCAGCGCCGCCATGGAGGATTCCCTGGTCCAGGGGAAAACCGGCGGGAAACCGCCGGTTCCCCTTTTCTGACCGCGGCTTTACCGCTGCAGTCAGAATAGCCCTGGAAGCACCGCCAGCCTGTTGGCGGTACTTCCGCTGCCCTCCGCCCTGGCGGTCAGAGACCGCCAGGGTTGGAATGAGGGCCATAATGTCTAATGCAGAAGAGAGTGTGATGGAACTCGACCTCACACCTTACCTCCATCTTAGAATGAGGGAGCTAAGGTCTCTCTGCAAAATAAAAAAAATAAAAGTTGGCATAAGCCCTTCCAAAGCCCAGCTCCAGGAGCTGTTGGCAGAGTTTGACAAAGCCAACCCCTCTGAGGATGACCTCCCAGAGGATGAAGCTAGTGACTTGGAGGAAAGTTTCCCCCCCCCCCTCCAGTCCTAATTAGGGAGATCAGGGCCCCTCAAGCCCTGACTCCAACTGTGATAGTCAGAGATGCTGCTTCCCTCGCAGGAGGGTCCAGCACCTCTGTAATCACTGAGGATAGCCTCAGTGAAGATGACCTCCTGCTAGCCAGGATGGCCAAAAGATTGGCTTTAGGGAGACAGCTCCTAGCCATAGAAAGGGAAAGACAAGAGATGGGTTTTGGTCCCATACATGGTGGCAGCAACATAAATAGGGTCAGAGATTCTCCTGACATGTTGAAAATCCCAAAAGGGATTGTAACTAAATATGAAGAGGGTGATGACATCACCAAATGGTTCACAGCTTTTGAGAGGGCTTGTGCAACCAGAAAAGTAAACAGATCTCACTGGGGTGCTCTCCTTTGGGAAATGTTCACTGGAAAGTGTAGGGATAGACTCCTCACACTCTCTGGAAAAGATGCAGAATCCTATGACCTCATGAAGGCTACCCTGATTGAGGGCTTTGGATTCTCCACTGAGGAGTATAGAATTAGGTTCAGGGGGGCTCAAAAATCCTCGAGCCAGACCTGGGTTGATTTTGTGGACTACTCAGTGAAAACACTGGATGGTTGGATTCAAGGCAGTGGTGTAAATGATTATGATGGGCTGTACAATTTATTTGTGAAAGAACACCTATTGAGTAATTGTTCAAATGATAAACTGCATCAGCATCTGGTAGACCTAGGACCAATTTCTCCCCAAGAATTGGGAAAGAAGGCGGACCATTGGGTCAAGACTAGGGTGACCAAGACTTCCACAGGGGGTGACCAAAAGAAAGGGGTCACAAAGCCTCCCCAGGGGAAAGGTGTTGAGACATCCAAAAACAAAAATAGTAAAGAGTCTTCTACAGGCCCCCAAAAACCTACACAGGAGGGTGGGCCCAGAGATCTCTTCACAAACCAATTTTGGTTACAAGGGTAAAAACTTTGATCCCAAAAAGGCCTGGTGTCGTAGCTGTAATCAGCCTGGACACCAAACTGGAGACAAGGCCTGTCCCAAGAAAAGTACCACTTCTAACTCCACTCCAGGTAACACTGGAATGGCCGGTCTCCAAGTGGGATCAACAGTGTGCCCAGAGCAAATCAGGTGTCACACTGAAGCTATATTAGTCTCTGAGGGTGGGGTGGATTTAGCCACACTGGCTGCCTGGCATACTAACATGCAAAAATACAGGCAGCAGCTCTTAATTAATGGGACAAGTGTAGAAGGCCTGAGGGATACAGTTGCCAGTGTCACCATGGTGACAGAGAAACTGGTTTCCCCTGGTCAATACCTGGCTGGACAAACTTATCCAGTCACCAACGCTGACAATCAGACTAAAGTACATCCCATGGCTATGGTAACTTTAGAGTGGGGAGGGGTCAATGGCCTGAAACAGGTGGTGGTCTCCTCAGATATCCCGGTAGACTGTTTGCTTGGAAATGACCTGGAGTCCTCAGCATGGGCTGAGGTAGAATTGAAAACCCATGCAGCCATGCTGGGTATCCCTGAACTGGTGTGTGTCAAGACAAGGGCACAGTGCAAGGCTCAGAGTGAAAAAGTAGGGTTCTAGCCTGGAAAAAGGGCCGAACCTACCAAGAGAAAAGGAAAGACAACTGGGGAACCAGTTGCAGCACAACAACAAAAAGAGAACCTCTCTTCTCAGGAAGAAGTTCTGCCCTCTGAGGGAACTGAGCCTATGGAGTTAGGACCTTATCAGTTTGAGCTCTTAGGCCCAGGGGGACCCTCAAGGGAGCAGTTGTGTAAGGGGCAAGAAACCTGTCCCTCTCTTGAAGGCCTTAGGCAGCAAGCTGCTGAAGAGTCCAATGGAAAGAAAACAGGAACACCTCCTTTACACTGAGGCAAGAGATCCCAAACCTGGTGCCACTAGGAGAGTGGTAGTGCCTCAGGAGTTTAGAGAGTTCATACTGACCTTAGCCCATGATATTCCTCTTGCTGGGCATTTGGGACAGACCAAGACGTGGGAGAGATTAGTCAACCACTTCTATTGGCCCAACATGTCCCAGAAGTTCAAGGAGTTTTGTGTCTCCTGTGCCACCTGTCAAGCCAGTGGTAAGACAGGTGGGCACCCAAAGGCCCCCTTCATTCCACTTCCAGTGGTGGGGGTCCCCTTTGAAAGAGTGGGTGTGGACATAGTGGGTCCACCTGAACCTCCCACAGCCTCAGGGAACCTATACATACAAGTAGTAGTGGATCATGCTACTAGATACCCTTAAGCAATTCCCTTTAGGTCGACTACAGCCCCTGCAGTAGCCAAAGCACTCATTGGTATTTTTACCAGAGTGGGTTTTCCTAAGGAGGTGGTGTCTGACAGAGGTACCAACTTCATGTCAGCATACCTGAAACACATGTGGAATGAGTGTGGGGTGACTTACAAATTCACCACACCATACCATCCACAAACCAATGGTCTTGTTGAGAGATTCAACAAAACATTGAAAGGCATGATCATGGGGCTCCCTGAAAAACTCAAAAGGAGATGGGATGTCCTCTTGCCATGCTTGCTTTTCGCTTACAGAGAGGTGCCTCAGAAGGGAGTAGGGTTTTCACCCTTTGAACTTCTGTTTGGCCACCCTGTAAGGGGACCACTTGCTCCTGTGAAAGAAGGCTGGGAGAGACCTCTTCATGAGCCTAAGCAAGATATAGTGGACTATGTACTTGGCCTACGTTCAAGGATGGCAGAGTACATGGAAAAGGCAAGTAAAAACCTTGAGGCCAGCCAACAGCTCCAGAAGTTTTGGTATAACCAAAAGGCTGCAATGGTTGAATTTCAACCAGGGCAGAAAGTCTGAGTTTTGGAGCTTGTGGCTCCCAGGGCACTTCAGGTCAGATGGAGTGGCCCTTACCCAGTGCTAGAAAAGAAGAGTCAGGTCACCTACCTGGTGGACCTAGGCACTAGCAGGACCCCCAAGAAGGTGATCTATGTGAACCGCCTTAAGCTCTTCCATGACAGGGCTGATGTGAATCTGTTGATGGTAACAGATGAGTACCAGGAAGCTGAGAGTGAACCTCTCCCTGATCTCCTCTCCACAGACCCTAATGATGGCTCAGTAGATGGAGTGATCTATTCAGACACCCTCTCTGGCCAACAGCAATCTGACTGTAGGAAGGTCCTACAACAGTTTGCTGAGCTCTTTTCCCTAACCCCTGGTCAGACACACCTGTGTACCCATGATGTGGACACAGGAGACAGCATGCCTGTCAAAAACAAAATTTTCAGACAGTCTGACCAAGTTAAGGAAAGCATCAAAGTGGAAGTCCACAAGATGCTGGAATTGGGAGTCATTGAGCACTCTGACAGCCCCTGGGCTAGCCCAGTGGTCTTAGTCCCCAAACCTCACATCAAAGATGGAAAGAGAGAGATGAGGTTTTGTGTGGACTACAGAGGACTTAATTCTGTCACCAAGACAGATGCCCATCCCATTCCAAGGGCTGACGAACTGATTGACAAATTGGGTGCTGCCAAATTCTTAAGTACCTTTGACTTAGCTGCAGGGTACTGGCAAATCAAAATGGCACCAGGAGCAAAGGAAAAGACAGCATTCTCCACACCTGATGAGCATTATCAGTTTACTGTTATGCCCTTTGGTTTAAAGAATGCCCCTGCCACCTTCCAAAGGTTGGTGAATCAAGTCCTTGCTGGTTTGGACTCCTTTAGTGCAGCTTATCTTGACGATATTGCTGTCTTTAGCTCCAGCTGGCAGGATCACCTGGTCCACCTGAAGAAGGTTTTGAAGGCTCTGCAATCAGCAGGCCTCTCTATCAAGGCATCCAAATGCCATATAGGGCAGGGAACTGTGGTTTACTTGGGACACCTTGTAGGTGGAGGCCAAGTTCAGCCACTCCAGCCTAAGATCCAGACTATTCTGGACTGGGCAGCTCCAAAAACCCAGACTCAAGTCAGGGCATTCCTTGGCTTGACTGGGTGCTACAGGAGGTTTGTGAAGGGATATGGATCCATAGTGACAGCCCTCACAGAACTAACCTCCAAGAAAATGCCCAAGAAAGTAAACTGGACTGTAGAATGCCAACAGGCATTTGACACCCTGAAACAAGCAATGTGCACAGCACCAGTTCTAAAAGCTCCAGATTACTCCAAGCAGTTCATTGTGCAGACAGATGCCTCTGAACATGGGATAGGGGCAGTTTTGTCCCAAACAAATGAAGATGGCCTTGACCAGCCTGTTGCTTTCATTAGCAGGAGGTTACTCCCCAGGGAGCAGCGTTGGAGTGCCATTGAGAAGGAGGCCTTTGCTGTGGTTTGGTCCCTGAAGAAGCTGAGACCATACCTCTTTGGTACTCACTTTGTAGTTCAAACTGACCACAGACCTCTCAGATGGCTGATGCAAATGAAAGGTGAAAATCCAAAACTGTTGAGCTGGTCCATCTCCCTACAGGGAATGGACTTTATAGTGGAACACAGACCTGGGACTGCCCATGCCAATGCAGATGGCCTTTCCAGGTTCTTCCACTTAGAAAATGAAGACTCTCTTGGGAAAGGTTAGTCTCATCCTCTTTCGTTTGGGGGGGGGTTGTGTAAGGAAATGCCTCCTTGGCATGGTTACCCCCTGACTTTTTGCCTTTGCTGATGCTAAGTTTTGATTTGAAAGTGTGCTGAGGCCTGCTAACCAGGCCCCAGCACCAGTGTTCTTTCCCTAACCTGTACTTTTGTTTCCACAATTGGCACACCCTGTCATCCAGGTAAGTCCCTTGTAACTGGTACCCCTGGTACCAAGGGCCCTGATGCCAGGGAAGGTCTCTAAGGGATGTAGAATGTCTTATGCCACCCTGGGTACCCCTCACTCAGCACAGACACACTGCTTGCCAGCTTGTGTGTGCTAGTGAGGACAAAACGAGTAAGTCGACATGGCACTCCCCTCAGGGTGCCATGCCAACCTCACACTGCCTATGCAGTATAGATAAGTCACCCCTCTAGCAGGCCTTACAGCCCTAAAGCAGGGTGCACTATACCATAGATGAGGGCACCAGTGCATGAGCACTGTGCCCCTACAGTGCCTAAGCAAAACCTTAGACATTGTAAGTGCAAGGTAGCCATAAGAGTATATGGTCTGGGAGTCTGTCATGCACGAACTCCACAGCACCATAATGGCTACACTGAAAACTATGAAGTTTGGTATCAAACTTCTCAGCACAATAAATGCACACTGATGCCAGTGTACATTTTATTGTAACATACACCCCAGAGGGCACCTTAGAGGTGCCCCCTGAAACTTTAACCGACTATCCGTGTAGGCTGACTAGTTCTAGCAGCCTGCCACACACCAGACATGTCGCTGGCCACATGGGGAGAGTGCCTTTGTCACTCTGTGGCTAGTAACAAAGCCTGTACTGGGAGGAGATGCTTATCACCTCCCCCTGCAGGAACTGTAACACCTGGCGGTGAGCCTCAAAGGCTCACCCCCTTTGTTACAGCACCCCAGGGCACTCCAGCTAGTGGAGTTGCCCGCCCCCTCCGGCCACGGCCCCACTTTTGGCGGCAAGGCCGGAGGAGATAATGAGAAAAACAAGGAGGAGTCACTGGCCAGTCAGGACAGCCCCTAAGGTGTCCTGAGCTGAGGTGACTCTGACTTTTAGAAATCCTCCATCTTGCAGATGGAGGATTCCCCCTATAGGGATAGGAATGTGCCCCCCTCCCCTCGGGAGGAAGCAAAAAGAGGGTGTACCCACCCTCAGGGCTAGTAGCCATTGGCTACTAACCCCCCAGACCTAAACACGCCCTTAAATTTAGTATTTAAGGGCTCCACAGAACCTAGGAACTCAGATTCCTGCAACCTAAGAAGAAGATGACTGCTAAGCTGAAAAACCCTGCAGAGAAGACGGAGACACCAACTGCTTTGGCCCCAGCTCTACCGGCCTGTCTCCCCACTTCTAAAGACACTGCTCCAGCGACGCTTTCCCCAGGGACCAGTGACCTCTGAAGCCTCAGAGGACTGCCCTGCATCTAGAAGGACCACGAACTCCAGAGGACAGCGGCTCTATTCACCAAAGACTGCAACTTTGAAACAAAGAAGCAACTTTGCAACAACTTGCGTTTCCCGCCGGAAGCGTGAGACTTGCTACTCTGCACCCGACGCCCCCGGCTCGACTTGTGGAGAACAAACACTTCAGGGAGGACTCCCCGGCGACTGCGAGACCGTGAGTAGCCAGAGTTGCGCCCCCTGCGCCCCCACAGTGACGCCTGCAGAGGGAACCCAGAGGCTCCCCCTGACCGCGACTGCCTGCTTCTAAGATCCGACGCCTGGTAAAGACTCTGCACCCGCAGCCCCCAGGGCCTGAAGGATCCGACCTCCAGTGCAGGAGCGACCCCCAGGTAGCCCTTTCCCTTGCCCAGGTGGTGGCTACGCCGAGGAGCCCCCCCCCCTTGCCTGCCTGCATCGCTGAAGAGACCCCTTGGTCTCCCATTGAAACCTATTGAAAACCCGACGCTTGTTTGCACACTGCACCCGGCCGCCCCTGTGCCGCTGAGGGTGTACTTTCTGTGTGGACTTGTCCCCCCCCCCGGTGCCCTACAAAACCCCCCTGGTCTGCCCTCCGAAGACGCGGGTACTTACCTGCTGGCAGACTGGAACCGGGGCACCCCCTTCTCCATTGAAGCCCATGCGTTTTGGGCACCATTTTGACCTCTGCACCTGACCGGCCCTGAGCTGCTGGTGTGGTAACTTTGGGGTTGCTCTGAACCCCCAACGGTGGGCTACCTTGGACCCAAACTTGAACCCCGTAGGTGGTTTACTTACCTGCAAAAACTAACAAACTCTTACTCCCCCCAGGAACTGTTGAAAATTGCAGTGTCTAGTTTTAAAATAGCTATATGTGATTTATGTGAAAAGTGTATATGCTATTTTGCTAATTCAAAGTTCCTAAAGTACCTACCTGCAATACCTTTCATTTGAAGTATTACATGTAAATCTTAAACCTGTGGTTCTTAAAATAAACTAAGAAAATATATTTTTCTATACAAAAACCTATTGGCCTGGAATTGTCTCTGAGTGTGTGTTCCTCATTTATTGCTTGTGTATGTACAACAAATGCTTAACACTACTCCTTTGATAAGCCTACTGCTCGACCACACTACCACAAAATAGAGCATTAGTATTATCTCTTTTTGCCACTATCTTACCTCTAAGGGGAACCCTTGGACTCTGTGCATACTATTCCTTACTTTGAAATAGTGCATACAGAGCCAACTTCCTACATTGGTGGATCAGCGGTGGGGTACAAGACTTTGCATTTGCTGGACTACTCAGCCAATACCTGATCACACGACTAAATTCCAAAAATTGTCATTAGAAACTGATTTTTGCAATTTGTGCTATTTTTCTAAATTTTTAAAAAGTCCTGCTATGGCCTTGTGTTAGTCCCTGTTAGCATTTCTTTTAGAGTTTAAAAGTTTTGTGAAAGTTTGAATAAAGTTCTAGAGATAGTTTTAGATTCTTAAAAAGTATTCCAACTTTTAGAAACACAGGCGGTCATTCTGACCGTGGCGGGCGGCGATCGCCGCCCGCCATGCGGTCACCGCCGAATGGCCGCTCCGCGGTCAGGAGACCGCGGATGCCATTCTGGCTTTCCCGCTGGGCCGGCGGGCGACCGCCAAAAGGCCGCCCGCCGGCCCAGCGGGAAAGCCCCTGCAACGAGGAAGCCGGCTCCGAATGGAGCCGGCGGAGTTGCAGGGGTGCGACGGGTGCAGTGGCACCCGTCGCGATTTTCACTGTCTGCAAAGCAGACAGTGAAAATCTGTATGGGGCCCTGTTAGGGGGCCCCTGCACTGCCCATGCCAGTGGCATGGGCAGTGCAGGGGCCCCCAGGGGCCCCACAACACCCGTTCCCGCCATCCTGGTTCTGGCGGTGAAAACCGCCAGAAACAGGCTGGCGGGAAGGGGGTCGGAATCCCCATGGCGGCGCTGCAAGCAGCGCCGCCATGGAGGATTCCCTGGTCCAGGGGAAAACCGGCGGGAAACCGCTGGTTCCCCTTTTCTGACCGCGGCTTTACCGCTGCAGTCAGAATAGCCCTGGAAGCACCGCCAGCCTGTTGGCGGTACTTCCGCTGCCCTCCGCCCTGGCGGTCAGAGACCGCCAGGGTTGGAATGAGGGCCATAATGTCTAATGCAGAAGAGAGTGTGATGGAACTCGACCTCACACCTTACCTCCATCTTAGAATGAGGGAGCTAAGGTCTCTCTGCAAAATAAAAAAAATTAAAGTTGGCATAAGCCCTTCCAAAGCCCAGCTCCAGGAGCTGTTGGCAGAGTTTGACAAAGCCAACCCCTCTGAGGATGACCTCCCAGAGGATGAAGCTAGTGACTTGGAGGAAAGTTTCCCCCCCCCCTCCAGTCCTAATTAGGGAGATCAGGGCCCCTCAAGCCCTGACTCCAACTGTGATAGTCAGAGATGCTGCTTCCCTCACAGGAGGGTCCAGCACCTCTGTAATCACTGAGGATAGCCTCAGTGAAGATGACCTCCTGCTAGCCAGGATGGCCAAAAGATTGGCTTTAGGGAGACAGCTCCTAGCCATAGAAAGGGAAAGACAAGAGATGGGTTTTGGTCCCATACATGGTGGCAGCAACATAAATAGGGTCAGAGATTCTCCTGACATGTTGAAAATCCCAAAAGGGATTGTAACTAAATATGAAGAGGGTGATGACATCACCAAATGGTTCACAGCTTTTGAGAGGGCTTGTGCAACCAGAAAAGTAAACAGATCTCACTGGGGTGCTCTCCTTTGGGAAATGTTCACTGGAAAGTGTAGGGATAGACTCCTCACACTCTCTGGAAAAGATGCAGAATCCTATGACCTCATGAAGGCTACCCTGATTGAGGGCTTTGGATTCTCCACTGAGGAGTATAGAATTAGGTTCAGGGGGGCTCAAAAATCCTCGAGCCAGACCTGGGTTGATTTTGTGGACTACTCAGTGAAAACACTGGATGGTTGGATTCAAGGCAGTGGTGTAAATGATTATGATGGGCTGTACAATTTATTTGTGAAAGAACACCTATTGAGTAATTGTTCAAATGATAAACTGCATCAGCATCTGGTAGACCTAGGACCAATTTCTCCCCAAGAATTGGGAAAGAAGGCGGACCATTGGGTCAAGACTAGGGTGACCAAGACTTCCACAGGGGGTGACCAAAAGAAAGGGGTCACAAAGCCTCCCCAGGGGAAAGGTGTTGAGACATCCAAAAACAAAAATAGTAAAGAGTCTTCTACAGGCCCCCAAAAACCTACACAGGAGGGTGGGCCCAGAGATCTCTTCACAAACCAATTTTGGTTACAAGGGTAAAAACTTTGATCCCAAAAAGGCCTGGTGTCGTAGCTGTAATCAGCCTGGACACCAAACTGGAGACAAGGCCTGTCCCAAGAAAAGTACCACTTCTAACTCCACTCCAGGTAACACTGGAATGGCCGGTCTCCAAGTGGGATCAACAGTGTGCCCAGAGCAAATCAGGTGTCACACTGAAGCTACATTAGTCTCTGAGGGTGGGGTGGATTTAGCCACACTGGCTGCCTGGCATACTAACATGCAAAAATACAGGCAGCAGCTTTTAATTAATGGGACAAGTGTAGAAGGCCTGAGGGATACAGGTGCCAGTGTCACCATGGTGACAGAGAAACTGGTTTCCCCTGGTCAATACCTGGCTGGACAAACTTATCCAGTCACCAACGCTGACAATCAGACTAAAGTACATCCCATGGCTATGGTAACTTTAGAGTGGGGAGGGGTCAATGGCCTGAAACAGGTGGTGGTCTCCTCAGATATCCCGGTAGACTGTTTGCTTGGAAATGACCTGGAGTCCTCAGCATGGGCTGAGGTAGAATTGAAAACCCATGCAGCCATGCTGGGTATCCCTGAACTGGTGTGTGTCAAGACAAGGGCACAGTGCAAGGCTCAGGGTGAAAAAGTAGGGTTCTAGCCTGGAAAAAGGGCCGAACCTACCAAGAGAAAAGGAAAGACAACTGGGGAACCAGTTGCAGCACAACAACAAAAAGAGAACCTCTCTTCTCAGGAAGAAGTTCTGCCCTCTGAGGGAACTGAGCCTATGGAGTTAGGACCTTATCAGTTTGAGCTCTTAGGCCCAGGGGGACCCTCAAGGGAGCAGTTGTGTAAGGGGCAAGAAACCTGTCCCTCTCTTGAAGGCCTTAGGCAGCAAGCTGCTGAAGAGTCCAATGGAAAGAAAACAGGAACACCTCCTTTACACTGAGGCAAGAGATCCCAAACCTGGTGCCACTAGGAGAGTGGTAGTGCCTCAGGAGTTTAGAGAGTTCATACTGACCTTAGCCCATGATATTCCTCTTGCTGGGCATTTGGGACAGACCAAGACGTGGGAGAGATTAGTCAACCACTTCTATTGGCCCAACATGTCCCAGAAGGTCAAGGAGTTTTGTGTCTCCTGTGCCACCTGTCAAGCCAGTGGTAAGACAGGTGGGCACCCAAAGGCCCCCTTCATTCCACTTCCAGTGGTGGGGGTCCCCTTTGAAAGAGTGGGTGTGGACATAGTGGGTCCACTTGAACCTCCCACAGCCTCAGGGAACCTATACATACAAGTAGTAGTGGATCATGCTACTAGATACCCTTAAGCAATTCCCTTTAGGTCGACTACAGCCCCTGCAGTAGCCAAAGCACTCATTGGTATTTTTACCAGAGTGGGTTTTCCTAAGGAGGTGGTGTCTGACAGAGGTACCAACTTCATGTCAGCATACCTGAAACACATGTGGAATGAGTGTGGGGTGACTTACAAATTCACCACACCATACCATCCACAAACCAATGGTCTTGTTGAGAGATTCAACAAAACATTGAAAGGCATGATCATGGGGCTCCCTGAAAAACTCAAAAGGAGATGGGATGTCCTCTTGCCATGCTTGCTTTTCGCTTACAGAGAGGTGCCTCAGAAGGGAGTAGGGTTTTCACCCTTTGAACTTCTGTTTGGCCACCCTGTAAGGGGACCACTTGCTCCTGTGAAAGAAGGCTGGGAGAGACCTCTTCATGAGCCTAAGCAAGATATAGTGGACTATGTACTTGGCCTACGTTCAAGGATGGCAGAGTACATGGAAAAGGCAAGTAAAAACCTTGAGGCCAGCCAACAGCTCCAGAAGTTTTGGTATAACCAAAAGGCTGCAATGGTTGAATTTCAACCAGGGCAGAAAGTCTGAGTTTTGGAGCTTGTGGCTCCCAGGGCACTTCAGGTCAGATGGAGTGGCCCTTACCCAGTGCTAGAAAAGAAGAGTCAGGTCACCTACCTGGTGGACCTAGGCACTAGCAGGACCCCCAAGAAGGTGATCTATGTGAACCGCCTTAAGCTCTTCCATGACAGGGCTGATGTGAATCTGTTGATGGTAACAGATGGTTACCAGGAAGCTGAGAGTGAACCTCTCCCTGATCTCCTCTCCACAGACCCTAATGATGGCTCAGTAGATGGAGTGATCTATTCAGACACCCTCTCTGGCCAACAGCAATCTGACTGTAGGAAGGTCCTACAACAGTTTGCTGAGCTCTTTTCCCTAACCCCTGGTCAGACACACCTGTGTACCCATGATGTGGACACAGGAGACAGCATGCCTGTCAAAAACAAAATTTTCAGACAGTCTGACCAAGTTAAGGAAAGCATCAAAGTGGAAGTCCACAAGATGCTGGAATTGGGAGTCATTGAGCACTCTGACAGCCCCTGGGCTAGCCCAGTGGTCTTAGTCCCCAAACCTCACATCAAAGATGGAAAGAGAGAGATGAGGTTTTGTGTGGACTACAGAGGACTTAATTCTGTCACCAAGACAGATGCCCATCCCATTCCAAGGGCTGACGAACTGATTGACAAATTGGGTGCTGCCAAATTCTTAAGTACCTTTGACTTAGCTGCAGGGTACTGGCAAATCAAAATGGCACCAGGAGCAAAGGAAAAGACAGCATTCTCCACACCTGATGAGCATTATCAGTTTACTGTTATGCCCTTTGGTTTAAAGAATGCCCCTGCCACCTTCCAAAGGTTGGTGAATCAAGTCCTTGCTGGTTTGGACTCCTTTAGTGCAGCTTATCTTGACGATATTGCTGTCTTTAGCTCCAGCTGGCAGGATCACCTGGTCCACCTGAAGAAGGTTTTGAAGGCTCTGCAATCAGCAGGCCTCTCTATCAAGGCATCCAAATGCCATATAGGGCAGGGAACTGTGGTTTACTTGGGACACCTTGTAGGTGGAGGCCAAGTTCAGCCACTCCAGCCTAAGATCCAGACTATTCTGGACTGGGCAGCTCCAAAAACCCAGACTCAAGTCAGGGCATTCCTTGGCTTGACTGGGTGCTACAGGAGGTTTGTGAAGGGATATGGATCCATAGTGACAGCCCTCACAGAACTAATCTCCAAGAAAATGCCCAAGAAAGTAAACTGGACTGTAGAATGCCAACAGGCATTTGACACCCTGAAACAAGCAATGTGCACAGCACCAGTTCTAAAAGCTCCAGATTACTCCAAGCAGTTCATTGTGCAGACAGATGCCTCTGAACATGGGATAGGGGCAGTTTTGTCCCAAACAAATGAAGATGGCCTTAACCAGCCTGTTGCTTTCATTAGCAGGAGGTTACTCCCCAGGGAGCAGCGTTGGAGTGCCATTGAGAAGGAGGCCTTTGCTGTGGTTTGGTCCCTGAAGAAGCTGAGACCATACCTCTTTGGTACTCACTTTGTAGTTCAAACTGACCACAGACCTCTCAGATGGCTGATGCAAATGAAAGGTGAAAATCCAAAACTGTTGAGCTGGTCCATCTCCCTACAGGGAATGGACTTTATAGTGGAACACAGACCTGGGACTGCCCATGCCAATGCAGATGGCCTTTCCAGGTTCTTCCACTTAGAAAATGAAGACTCTCTTGGGAAAGGTTAGTCTCATCCTCTTTCGTTTGGGGGGGGGTTGTGTAAGGAAATGCCTCCTTGGCATGGTTACCCCCTGACTTTTTGCCTTTGCTGATGCTAAGTTTTGATTTGAAAGTGTGCTGAGGCCTGCTAACCAGGCCCCAGCACCAGTGTTCTTTCCCTAACCTGTACTTTTGTTTCCACAATTGGCACACCCTGTCATCCAGGTAAGTCCCTTGTAACTGGTACCCCTGGTACCAAGGGCCCTGATGCCAGGGAAGGTCTCTAAGGGATGTAGAATGTCTTATGCCACCCTGGGTACCCCTCACTCAGCACAGACACACTGCTTGCCAGCTTGTGTGTGCTAGTGAGGACAAAACGAGTAAGTCGACATGGCACTCCCCTCAGGGTGCCATGCCAACCTCACACTGCCTATGCAGTATAGATAAGTCACCCCTCTAGCAGGCCTTACAGCCCTAAAGCAGGGTGCACTATACCATAGATGAGGGCACCAGTGCATGAGCACTGTGCCCCTACAGTGCCTAAGCAAAACCTTAGACATTGTAAGTGCAAGGTAGCCATAAGAGTATATGGTCTGGGAGTCTGTCATGCACGAACTCCACAGCACCATAATGGCTACACTGAAAACTGTAAAGTTTGGTATCAAACTTCTCAGCACAATAAATGCACACTGATGCCAGTGTACATTTTATTGTAACATACACCCCAGAGGGCACCTTAGAGGTGCCCCCTGAAACTTTAACCGACTATCCGTGTAGGCTGACTAGTTCTAGCAGCCTGCCACACACCAGACATGTCGCTGGCCACATGGGGAGAGTGCCTTTGTCACTCTGTGGCTAGTAACAAAGCCTGTACTCGGAGGAGATGCTTATCACCTCCCCCTGCAGGAACTGTAACACCTGGCGGTGAGCCTCAAAGGCTCACCCCCTTTGTTACAGCACCCCAGGGCACTCCAGCTAGTGGAGTTGCCCGCCCCCTCCGGCCACGGCCCCACTTTTGGCGGCAAGGCCGGAGGAGATAATGAGAAAAACAAGGAGGAGTCACTGGCCAGTCAGGACAGCCCCTAAGGTGTCCTGAGCTGAGGTGACTCTGACTTTTAGAAATCCTCCATCTTGCAGATGGAGGATTCCCCCTATAGGGATAGGAATGTGCCCCCCTCCCCTCGGGAGGAAGCAAAAAGAGGGTATACCCACCCTCAGGGCTAGTAGCCATTGGCTACTAACCCCCCAGACCTAAACACGCCCTTAAATTTAGTATTTAAGGGCTCCACAGAACCTAGGAACTCAGATTCCTGCAACCTAAGAAGAAGATGACTGCTAAGCTGAAAAACCCTGCAGAGAAGACGGAGACACCAACTGCTTTGGCCCCAGCTCTACCGGCCTGTCTCCCCACTTCTAAAGACACTGCTCCAGCGACGCTTTCCCCAGGGACCAGTGACCTCTGAAGCCTCAGAGGACTGCCCTGCATCTAGAAGGACCACGAACTCCAGAGGACAGCGGCTCTATTCACCAAAGACTGCAACTTTGAAACAAAGAAGCAACTTTGCAACAACTTGCGTTTCCCGCCGGAAGCGTGAGACTTGCTACTCTGCACCCGACGCCCCCGGCTCGACTTGTGGAGAACAAACACTTCAGGGAGGACTCCCCGGCGACTGCGAGACCGTGAGTAGCCAGAGTTGCGCCCCCTGCGCCCCCACAGTGACGCCTGCAGAGGGAACCCAGAGGCTCCCCCTGACCGCGACTGCCTGCTTCTAAGATCCGACGCCTGGTAAAGAGTCTGCACCCGCAGCCCCCAGGGCCTGAAGGATCCGACCTCCAGTGCAGGAGCGACCCCCTGGTAGCCCTTTCCCTTGCCCAGGTGGTGGCTACGCCGAGGAGCCCCCCCCCTTGCCTGCCTGCATCGCTGAAGAGACCCCTTGGTCTCCCATTGAAACCTATTGAAAACCCGACGCTTGTTTGCACACTGCACCCGGCCGCCCCTGTGCCGCTGAGGGTGTACTTTCTGTGTGGACTTGTCCCCCCCCCCGGTGCCCTACAAAACCCCCCTGGTCTGCCCTCCGAAGACGCGGGTACTTACCTGCTGGCAGACTGGAACCGGGGCACCCCCTTCTCCATTGAAGCCCATGCGTTTTGGGCACCACTTTGACCTCTGCACCTGACCGGCCCTGAGCTGCTGGTGTGGTAACTTTGGGGTTGCTCTGAACCCCCAACGGTGGGCTACCTTGGACCCAAACTTGAACCCCGTAGGTGGTTTACTTACCTGCAAAAACTAACAAACTCTTACTCCCCCCAGGAACTGTTGAAAATTGCAATGTCTAGTTTTAAAATAGCTATATGTGATTTATGTGAAAAGTGTATATGCTATTTTGCTAATTCAAAGTTCCTAAAGTACCTACCTGCAATACCTTTCATTTGAAGTATTACATGTAAATCTTAAACCTGTGGTTCTTAAAATAAACTAAGAAAATATATTTTTCTATACAAAAACCTATTGGCCTGGAATTGTCTCTGAGTGTGTGTTCCTCATTTATTGCTTGTGTATGTACAACAAATGCTTAACACTACTCCTTTGATAAGCCTACTGCTCGACCACACTACCACAAAATAGAGCATTAGTATTATCTCTTTTTGCCACTATCTTACCTCTAAGGGGAACCCTTGGACTCTGTGCATACTATTCCTTACTTTGAAATAGTGCATACAGAGCCAACTTCCTACATTGGTGGATCAGCGGTGGGGTACAAGACTTTGCATTTGCTGGACTACTCAGCCAATACCTGATCACACGACTAAATTCCAAAAATTGTCATTAGAAACTGATTTTTGCAATTTGTGCTATTTTTCTAAATTTTTAAAAAGTCCTGCTATGGCCTTGTGTTAGTCCCTGTTAGCATTTCTTTTAGAGTTTAAAAGTTTTGTGAAAGTTTGAATAAAGTTCTAGAGATAGTTTTAGATTCTTAAAAAGTATTCCAACTTTTAGAAACACAGGCGGTCATTCTGACCGTGGCGGGCGGCAATCGCCGCCCGCCATGCGGTCACCGCCGAATGGCCGCTCCGCGGTCAGGAGACCGCGGATGCCATTCTGGCTTTCCCGCTGGGCCGGCGGGCGACCGCCAAAAGGCCGCCCGCCGGCCCAGCGGGAAAGCCCCTGCAACGAGGAAGCCGGCTCCGAATGGAGCCGGCGGAGTTGCAGGGGTGCGACGGGTGCAGTGGCACCCGTCGCGATTTTCACTGTCTGCAAAGCAGACAGTGAAAATCTGTATGGGGCCCTGTTAGGGGGCCCCTGCACTGCCCATGCCAGTGGCATGGGCAGTGCAGGGGCCCTCAGGGGCCCCACAACACCCGTTCCCGCCATCCTGGTTCTGGCGGTGAAAACCGCCAGAAACAGGCTGGCGGGAAGGGGGTCGGAATCCCCATGGCGGCGCTGCAAGCAGCGCCGCCATGGAGGATTCCCTGGTCCAGGGGAAAACCGGCGGGAAACCGCCGGTTCCCCTTTTCTGACCGCGGCTTTACCGCTGCAGTCAGAATAGCCCTGGAAGCACCGCCAGCCTGTTGGCGGTACTTCCGCTGCCCTCCGCCCTGGCGGTCAGAGACCGCCAGGGTTGGAATGAGGGCCATAATGTCTAATGCAGAAGAGAGTGTGATGGAACTCGACCTCACACCTTACCTCCATCTTAGAATGAGGGAGCTAAGGTCTCTCTGCAAAATAAAAAAAATTAAAGTTGGCATAAGCCCTTCCAAAGCCCAGCTCCAGGAGCTGTTGGCAGAGTTTGACAAAGCCAACTCCTCTGAGGATGACCTCCCAGAGGATGAAGCTAGTGACTTGGAGGAAAGTTTCCCCCCCCCCTCCAGTCCTAATTAGGGAGATCAGGGCCCCTCAAGCCCTGACTCCAACTGTGATAGTCAGAGATGCTGCTTCCCTCACAGGAGGGTCCAGCACCTCTGTAATCACTGAGGATAGCCTCAGTGAAGATGACCTCCTGCTAGCCAGGATGGCCAAAAGATTGGCTTTAGGGAGACAGCTCCTAGCCATAGAAAGGGAAAGACAAGAGATGGGTTTTGGTCCCATACATGGTGGCAGCAACATAAATAGGGTCAGAGATTCTCCTGACATGTTGAAAATCCCAAAAGGGATTGTAACTAAATATGAAGAGGGTGATGACATCACCAAATGGTTCACAGCTTTTGAGAGGGCTTGTGCAACCAGAAAAGTAAACAGATCTCACTGGGGTGCTCTCCTTTGGGAAATGTTCACTGGAAAGTGTAGGGATAGACTCCTCACACTCTCTGGAAAAGATGCAGAATCCTATGACCTCATGAAGGCTACCCTGATTGAGGGCTTTGGATTCTCCACTGAGGAGTATAGAATTAGGTTCAGGGGGGCTCAAAAATCCTCGAGCCAGACCTGGGTTGATTTTGTGGACTACTCAGTGAAAACACTGGATGGTTGGATTCAAGGCAGTGGTGTAAATGATTATGATGGGCTGTACAATTTATTTGTGAAAGAACACCTATTGAGTAATTGTTCAAATGATAAACTGCATCAGCATCTGGTAGACCTAGGACCAATTTCTCCCCAAGAATTGGGAAAGAAGGCGGACCATTGGGTCAAGACTAGGGTGACCAAGACTTCCACAGGGGGTGACCAAAAGAAAGGGGTCACAAAGCCTCCCCAGGGGAAAGGTGTTGAGACATCCAAAAACAAAAATAGTAAAGAGTCTTCTACAGGCCCCCAAAAACCTACACAGGAGGGTGGGCCCAGAGATCTCTTCACAAACCAATTTTGGTTACAAGGGTAAAAACTTTGATCCCAAAAAGGCCTGGTGTCGTAGCTGTAATCAGCCTGGACACCAAACTGGAGACAAGGCCTGTCCCAAGAAAAGTACCACTTCTAACTCCACTCCAGGTAACACTGGAATGGCCGGTCTCCAAGTGGGATCAACAGTGTGCCCAGAGCAAATCAGGTGTCACACTGAAGCTACATTAGTCTCTGAGGGTGGGGTGGATTTAGCCACACTGGCTGCCTGGCATACTAACATGCAAAAATACAGGCAGCAGCTCTTAATTAATGGGACAAGTGTAGAAGGCCTGAGGGATACAGGTGCCAGTGTCACCATGGTGACAGAGAAACTGGTTTCCCCTGGTCAATACCTGGCTGGACAAACTTATCCAGTCACCAACGCTGACAATCAGACTAAAGTACATCCCATGGCTATGGTAACTTTAGAGTGGGGAGGGGTCAATGGCCTGAAACAGGTGGTGGTCTCCTCAGATATCCCGGTAGACTGTTTGCTTGGAAATGACCTGGAGTCCTCAGCATGGGCTGAGGTAGAATTGAAAACCCATGCAGCCATGCTGGGTATCCCTGAACTGGTGTGTGTCAAGACAAGGGCACAGTGCAAGGCTCAGGGTGAAAAAGTAGGGTTGGAGCCTGGAAAAAGGGCCGAACCTACCAAGAGAAAAGGAAAGACAACTGGGGAACCAGTTGCAGCACAACAACAAAAAGAGAACCTCTCTTCTCAGGAAGAAGTTCTGCCCTCTGAGGGAACTGAGCCTATGGAGTTAGGACCTTATCAGTTTGAGCTCTTAGGCCCAGGGGGACCCTCAAGGGAGCAGTTGTGTAAGGGGCAAGAAACCTGTCCCTCTCTTGAAGGCCTTAGGCAGCAAGCTGCTGAAGAGTCCAATGGAAAGAAAACAGGAACACCTCCTTTACACTGAGGCAAGAGATCCCAAACCTGGTGCCACTAGGAGAGTGGTAGTGCCTCAGGAGTTTAGAGAGTTCATACTGACCTTAGCCCATGATATTCCTCTTGCTGGGCATTTGGGACAGACCAAGACGTGGGAGAGATTAGTCAACCACTTCTATTGGCCCAACATGTCCCAGAAGGTCAAGGAGTTTTGTGTCTCCTGTGCCACCTGTCAAGCCAGTGGTAAGACAGGTGGGCACCCAAAGGCCCCCTTCATTCCACTTCCAGTGGTGGGGGTCCCCTTTGAAAGAGTGGGTGTGGACATAGTGGGTCCACTTGATCCTCCCACAGCCTCAGGGAACCTATACATACAAGTAGTAGTGGATCATGCTACTAGATACCCTTAAGCAATTCCCCTTAGGTCGACCACAGCCCCTGCAGTAGCCAAAGCACTCATTGGTATTTTTACCAGAGTGGGTTTTCCTAAGGAGGTGGTGTCTGACAGAGGTACCAACTTCATGTCAGCATACCTGAAACACATGTGGAATGAGTGTGGGGTGACTTACAAATTCACCACACCATACCATCCACAAACCAATGGTCTTGTTGAGAGATTCAACAAAACATTGAAAGGCATGATCATGGGGCTCCCTGAAAAACTCAAAAGGAGATGGGATGTCCTCTTGCCATGCTTGCTTTTCGCTTACAGAGAGGTGCCTCAGAAGGGAGTAGGGTTTTCACCCTTTGAACTTCTGTTTGGCCACCCTGTAAGGGGACCACTTGCTCCTGTGAAAGAAGGCTGGGAGAGACCTCTTCATGAGCCTAAGCAAGATATAGTGGACTATGTACTTGGCCTACGTTCAAGGATGGCAGAGTACATGGAAAAGGCAAGTAAAAACCTTGAGGCCAGCCAACAGCTCCAGAAGTTTTGGTATGACCAAAAGGCTGCAATGGTTGAATTTCAACCAGGGCAGAAAGTCTGAGTTTTGGAGCTTGTGGCTCCCAGGGCACTTCAGGTCAGATGGAGTGGCCCTTACCCAGTGCTAGAAAAGAAGAGTCAGGTCACCTACCTGGTGGACCTAGGCACTAGCAGGACCCCCAAGAAGGTGATCTATGTGAACCGCCTTAAGCTCTTCCATGACAGGGCTGATGTGAATCTGTTGATGGTAACAGATGAGTACCAGGAAACTGAGAGTGAACCTCTCCCTGATCTCCTCTCCACAGACCCTAATGATGGCTCAGTAGATGGAGTGATCTATTCAGACACCCTCTCTGGCCAACAGCAATCTGACTGTAGGAAGGTCCTACAACAGTTTGCTGAGCTCTTTTCCCTAACCCCTGGTCAGACACACCTGTGTACCCATGATGTGGACACAGGAGACAGCATGCCTGTCAAAAACAAAATTTTCAGACAGTCTGACCAAGTTAAGGAAAGCATCAAAGTGGAAGTCCACAAGATGCTGGAATTGGGAGTCATTGAGCACTCTGACAGCCCCTGGGCTAGCCCAGTGGTCTTAGTCCCCAAACCTCACATCAAAGATGGAAAGAGAGAGATGAGGTTTTGTGTGGACTACAGAGGACTTAATTCTGTCACCAAGACAGATGCCCATCCCATTCCAAGGGCTGACGAACTGATTGACAAATTGGGTGCTGCCAAATTCTTAAGTACCTTTGACTTAGCTGCAGGGTACTGGCAAATCAAAATGGCACCAGGAGCAAAGGAAAAGACAGCATTCTCCACACCTGATGAGCATTATCAGTTTACTGTTATGCCCTTTGGTTTAAAGAATGCCCCTGCCACCTTCCAAAGGTTGGTGAATCAAGTCCTTGCTGGTTTGGACTCCTTTAGTGCAGCTTATCTTGACGATATTGCTGTCTTTAGCTCCAGCTGGCAGGATCACCTGGTCCACCTGAAGAAGGTTTTGAAGGCTCTGCAATCAGCAGGCCTCTCTATCAAGGCATCCAAATGCCATATAGGGCAGGGAACTGTGGTTTACTTGGGACACCTTGTAGGTGGAGGCCAAGTTCAGCCACTCCAGCCTAAGATCCAGACTATTCTGGACTGGGCAGCTCCAAAAACCCAGACTCAAGTCAGGGCATTCCTTGGCTTGACTGGGTGCTACAGGAGGTTTGTGAAGGGATATGGATCCATAGTGACAGCCCTCACAGAACTAACCTCCAAGAAAATGCCCAAGAAAGTAAACTGGACTGTAGAATGCCAACAGGCATTTGACACCCTGAAACAAGCAATGTGCACAGCACCAGTTCTAAAAGCTCCAGATTACTCCAAGCAGTTCATTGTGCAGACAGATGCCTCTGAACATGGGATAGGGGCAGTTTTGTCCCAAACAAATGAAGATGGCCTTGACCAGCCTGTTGCTTTCATTAGCAGGAGGTTACTCCCCAGGGAGCAGCGTTGGAGTGCCATTGAGAAGGAGGCCTTTGCTGTGGTTTGGTCCCTGAAGAAGCTGAGACCATACCTCTTTGGTACTCACTTTGTAGTTCAAACTGACCACAGACCTCTCAGATGGCTGATGCAAATGAAAGGTGAAAATCCAAAACTGTTGAGCTGGTCCATCTCCCTACAGGGAATGGACTTTATAGTGGAACACAGACCTGGGACTGCCCATGCCAATGCAGATGGCCTTTCCAGGTTCTTCCACTTAGAAAATGAAGACTCTCTTGGGAAAGGTTAGTCTCATCCTCTTTCGTTTGGGGGGGGGTTGTGTAAGGAAATGCCTCCTTGGCATGGTTACCCCCTGACTATTTGCCTTTGCTGATGCTAAGTTTTGATTTGAAAGTGTGCTGAGGCCTGCTAACCAGGCCCCAGCACCAGTGTTCTTTCCCTAACCTGTACTTTTGTTTCCACAATTGGCACACCCTGTCATCCAGGTAAGTCCCTTGTAACTGGTACCCCTGGTACCAAGGGCCCTGATGCCAGGGAAGGTCTCTAAGGGATGTAGAATGTCTTATGCCACCCTGGGTACCCCTCACTCAGCACAGACACACTGCTTGCCAGCTTGTGTGTGCTAGTGAGGACAAAACGAGTAAGTCGACATGGCACTCCCCTCAGGGTGCCATGCCAACCTCACACTGCCTATGCAGTATAGATAAGTCACCCCTCTAGCAGGCCTTACAGCCCTAAAGCAGGGTGCACTATACCATAGATGAGGGCACCAGTGCATGAGCACTGTGCCCCTACAGTGCCTAAGCAAAACCTTAGACATTGTAAGTGCAAGGTAGCCATAAGAGTATATGGTCTGGGAGTCTGTCATGCACGAACTCCACAGCACCATAATGGCTACACTGAAAACTGTGAAGTTTGGTATCAAACTTCTCAGCACAATAAATGCACACTGATGCCAGTGTACATTTTATTGTAACATACACCCCAGAGGGCACCTTAGAGGTGCCCCCTGAAACTTTAACCGACTATCCGTGTAGGCTGACTAGTTCTAGCAGCCTGCCACACACCAGACATGTCGCTGGCCACATGGGGAGAGTGCCTTTGTCACTCTGTGGCTAGTAACAAAGCCTGTACTGGGAGGAGATGCTTATCACCTCCCCCTGCAGGAACTGTAACACCTGGCGGTGAGCCTCAAAGGCTCACCCCCTTTGTTACAGCACCCCAGGGCACTCCAGCTAGTGGAGTTGCCCGCCCCCTCCGGCCACGGCCCCACTTTTGGCGGCAAGGCCGGAGGAGATAATGAGAAAAACAAGGAGGAGTCACTGGCCAGTCAGGACAGCCCCTAAGGTGTCCTGAGCTGAGGTGACTCTGACTTTTAGAAATCCTCCATCTTGCAGATGGAGGATTCCCCCTATAGGGATAGGAATGTGCCCCCCTCCCCTCGGGAGGAAGCAAAAAGAGGGTGTACCCACCCTCAGGGCTAGTAGCCATTGGCTACTAACCCCCCAGACCTAAACACGCCCTTAAATTTAGTATTTAA
Organism: Pleurodeles waltl; assembly: GCF_031143425.1. NCBI lineage: Eukaryota > Metazoa > Chordata > Amphibia > Caudata > Salamandridae > Pleurodeles > Pleurodeles waltl. The sequence continues at coordinate 1,530,877,204 of NC_090447.1, read as the reverse complement.
GGGCTCCACAGAACCTAGGAACTCAGATTCCTGCAACCTAAGAAGAAGATGACTGCTAAGCTGAAAAACCCTGCAGAGAAGACGGAGACACCAACTGCTTTGGCCCCAGCTCTACCGGCCTGTCTCCCCACTTCTAAAGACACTGCTCCAGCGACGCTTTCCCCAGGGACCAGTGACCTCTGAAGCCTCAGAGGACTGCCCTGCATCTAGAAGGACCACGAACTCCAGAGGACAGCGGCTCTATTCACCAAAGACTGCAACTTTGAAACAAAGAAGCAACTTTGCAACAACTTGCGTTTCCCGCCGGAAGCGTGAGACTTGCTACTCTGCACCCGACGCCCCCGGCTCGACTTGTGGAGAACAAACACTTCAGGGAGGACTCCCCGGCGACTGCGAGACCGTGAGTAGCCAGAGTTGCGCCCCCTGCGCCCCCACAGTGACGCCTGCAGAGGGAACCCAGAGGCTCCCCCTGACCGCGACTGCCTGCTTCTAAGATCCGACGCCTGGTAAAGACTCTGCACCCGCAGCCCCCAGGGCCTGAAGGATCCGACCTCCAGTGCAGGAGCGACCCCCAGGTAGCCCTTTCCCTTGCCCAGGTGGTGGCTACGCCGAGGAGCCCCCCCCCCTTGCCTGCCTGCATCGCTGAAGAGACCCCTTGGTCTCCCATTGAAACCTATTGAAAACCCGACGCTTGTTTGCACACTGCACCCGGCCGCCCCTGTGCCGCTGAGGGTGTACTTTCTGTGTGGACTTGTCCCCCCCCCCGGTGCCCTACAAAACCCCCCTGGTCTGCCCTCTGAAGACGCGGGTACTTACCTGCTGGCAGACTGGAACCGGGGCACCCCCTTCTCCATTGAAGCCCATGCGTTTTGGGCACCACTTTGACCTCTGCACCTGACCGGCCCTGAGCTGCTGGTGTGGTAACTTTGGGGTTGCTCTGAACCCCCAACGGTGGGCTACCTTGGACCCAAACTTGAACCCCGTAGGTGGTTTACTTACCTGCAAAAACTAACAAACTCTTACTCCCCCCAGGAACTGTTGAAAATTGCAGTGTCTAGTTTTAAAATAGCTATATGTGATTTATGTGAAAAGTGTATATGCTATTTTGCTAATTCAAAGTTCCTAAAGTACCTACCTGCAATACCTTTCATTTGAAGTATTACATGTAAATCTTAAACCTGTGGTTCTTAAAATAAACTAAGAAAATATATTTTTCTATACAAAAACCTATTGGCCTGGAATTGTCTCTGAGTGTGTGTTCCTCATTTATTGCTTGTGTATGTACAACAAATGCTTAACACTACTCCTTTGATAAGCCTACTGCTCGACCACACTACCACAAAATAGAGCATTAGTATTATCTCTTTTTGCCACTATCTTACCTCTAAGGGGAACCCTTGGACTCTGTGCATACTATTCCTTACTTTGAAATAGTGCATACAGAGCCAACTTCCTACATTGGTGGATCAGCGGTGGGGTACAAGACTTTGCATTTGCTGGACTACTCAGCCAATACCTGATCACACGACTAAATTCCAAAAATTGTCATTAGAAACTGATTTTTGCAATTTGTGCTATTTTTCTAAATTTTTAAAAAGTCCTGCTATGGCCTTGTGTTAGTCCCTGTTAGCATTTCTTTTAGAGTTTAAAAGTGTTGTGAAAGTTTGAATAAAGTTCTAGAGATAGTTTTAGATTCTTAAAAAGTATTCCAACTTTTAGAAACACAGGCGGTCATTCTGACCGTGGCGGGCGGCGATCGCCGCCCGCCATGCGGTCACCGCCGAATGGCCGCTCCGCGGTCAGGAGACCGCGGATGCCATTCTGGCTTTCCCGCTGGGCCGGCGGGCGACCGCCAAAAGGCCGCCCGCCGGCCCAGCGGGAAAGCCCCTGCAACGAGGAAGCCGGCTCCGAATGGAGCCGGCGGAGTTGCAGGGGTGCGACGGGTGCAGTGGCACCCGTCGCGATTTTCACTGTCTGCAAAGCAGACAGTGAAAATCTGTATGGGGCCCTGTTAGGGGGCCCCTGCACTGCCCATGCCAGTGGCATGGGCAGTGCAGGGGCCCCCAGGGGCCCCACAACACCCGTTCCCGCCATCCTGGTTCTGGCGGTGAAAACCGCCAGAAACAGGCTGGCGGGAAGGGGGTCGGAATCCCCATGGCGGCGCTGCAAGCAGCGCCGCCATGGAGGATTCCCTGGTCCAGGGGAAAACCGGCGGGAAACCGCCGGTTCCCCTTTTCTGACCGCGGCTTTACCGCTGCAGTCAGAATAGCCCTGGAAGCACCGCCAGCCTGTTGGCGGTACTTCCGCTGCCCTCCGCCCTGGCGGTCAGAGACCGCCAGGGTTGGAATGAGGGCCATAATGTCTAATGCAGAAGAGAGTGTGATGGAACTCGACCTCACACCTTACCTCCATCTTAGAATGAGGGAGCTAAGGTCTCTCTGCAAAATAAAAAAAATTAAAGTTGGCATAAGCCCTTCCAAAGCCCAGCTCCAGGAGCTGTTGGCAGAGTTTGACAAAGCCAACCCCTCTGAGGATGACCTCCCAGAGGATGAAGCTAGTGACTTGGAGGAAAGTTTCCCCCCCCCCTCCAGTCCTAATTAGGGAGATCAGGGCCCCTCAAGCCCTGACTCCAACTGTGATAGTCAGAGATGCTGCTTCCCTCACAGGAGGGTCCAGCACCTCTGTAATCACTGAGGATAGCCTCAGTGAAGATGACCTCCTGCTAGCCAGGATGGCCAAAAGATTGGCTTTAGGGAGACAGCTCCTAGCCATAGAAAGGGAAAGACAAGAGATGGGTTTTGGTCCCATACATGGTGGCAGCAACATAAATAGGGTCAGAGATTCTCCTGACATGTTGAAAATCCCAAAAGGGATTGTAACTAAATATGAAGAGGGTGATGACATCACCAAATGGTTCACAGCTTTTGAGAGGGCTTGTGCAACCAGAAAAGTAAACAGATCTCACTGGGGTGCTCTCCTTTGGGAAATGTTCACTGGAAAGTGTAGGGATAGACTCCTCACACTCTCTGGAAAAGATGCAGAATCCTATGACCTCATGAAGGCTACCCTGATTGAGGGCTTTGGATTCTCCACTGAGGAGTATAGAATTAGGTTCAGGGGGGCTCAAAAATCCTCGAGCCAGACCTGGGTTGATTTTGTGGACTACTCAGTGAAAACACTGGATGGTTGGATTCAAGGCAGTGGTGTAAATGATTATGATGGGCTGTACAATTTATTTGTGAAAGAACACCTATTGAGTAATTGTTCAAATGATAAACTGCATCAGCATCTGGTAGACCTAGGACCAATTTCTCCCCAAGAATTGGGAAAGAAGGCGGACCATTGGGTCAAGACTAGGGTGACCAAGACTTCCACAGGGGGTGACCAAAATAAAGGGGTCACAAAGCCTCCCCAGGGGAAAGGTGTTGAGACATCCAAAAACAAAAATAGTAAAGAGTCTTCTACAGGCCCCCAAAAACCTACACAGGAGGGTGGGCCCAGAGATCTCTTCACAAACCAATTTTGGTTACAAGGGTAAAAACTTTGATCCCAAAAAGGCCTGGTGTCGTAGCTGTAATCAGCCTGGACACCAAACTGGAGACAAGGCCTGTCCCAAGAAAAGTACCACTTCTAACTCCACTCCAGGTAACACTGGAATGGCCGGTCTCCAAGTGGGATCAACAGTGTGCCCAGAGCAAATCAGGTGTCACACTGAAGCTACATTAGTCTCTGAGGGTGGGGTGGATTTAGCCACACTGGCTGCCTGGCATACTAACATGCAAAAATACAGGCAGCAGCTCTTAATTAATGGGACAAGTGTAGAAGGCCTGAGGGATACAGGTGCCAGTGTCACCATGGTGACAGAGAAACTGGTTTCCCCTGGTCAATACCTGGCTGGACAAACTTATCCAGTCACCAACGCTGACAATCAGACTAAAGTACATCCCATGGCTATGGTAACTTTAGAGTGGGGAGGGGTCAATGGCCTGAAACAGGTGGTGGTCTCCTCAGATATCCCGGTAGACTGTTTGCTTGGAAATGACCTGGAGTCCTCAGCATGGGCTGAGGTAGAATTGAAAACCCATGCAGCCATGCTGGGTATCCCTGAACTGGTGTGTGTCAAGACAAGGGCACAGTGCAAGGCTCAGGGTGAAAAAGTAGGGTTCTAGCCTGGAAAAAGGGCCGAACCTACCAAGAGAAAAGGAAAGACAACTGGGGAACCAGTTGCAGCACAACAACAAAAAGAGAACCTCTCTTCTCAGGAAGAAGTTCTGCCCTCTGAGGGAACTGAGCCTATGGAGTTAGGACCTTATCAGTTTGAGCTCTTAGGCCCAGGGGGACCCTCAAGGGAGCAGTTGTGTAAGGGGCAAGAAACCTGTCCCTCTCTTGAAGGCCTTAGGCAGCAAGCTGCTGAAGAGTCCAATGGAAAGAAAACAGGAACACCTCCTTTACACTGAGGCAAGAGATCCCAAACCTGGTGCCACTAGGAGAGTGGTAGTGCCTCAGGAGTTTAGAGAGTTCATACTGACCTTAGCCCATGATATTCCTCTTGCTGGGCATTTGGGACAGACCAAGACGTGGGAGAGATTAGTCAACCACTTCTATTGGCCCAACATGTCCCAGAAGGTCAAGGAGTTTTGTGTCTCCTGTGCCACCTGTCAAGCCAGTGGTAAGACAGGTGGGCACCCAAAGGCCCCCTTCATTCCACTTCCAGTGGTGGGGGTCCCCTTTGAAAGAGTGGGTGTGGACATAGTGGGTCCACTTGAACCTCCCACAGCCTCAGGGAACCTATACATACAAGTAGTAGTGGATCATGCTACTAGATACCCTTAAGCAATTCCCTTTAGGTCGACTACAGCCCCTGCAGTAGCCAAAGCACTCATTGGTATTTTTACCAGAGTGGGTTTTCCTAAGGAGGTGGTGTCTGACAGAGGTACCAACTTCATGTCAGCATACCTGAAACACATGTGGAATGAGTGTGGGGTGACTTACAAATTCACCACACCATACCATCCACAAACCAATGGTCTTGTTGAGAGATTCAACAAAACATTGAAAGGCATGATCATGGGGCTCCCTGAAAAACTCAAAAGGAGATGGGATGTCCTCTTGCCATGCTTGCTTTTCGCTTACAGAGAGGTGCCTCAGAAGGGAGTAGGGTTTTCACCCTTTGAACTTCTGTTTGGCCACCCTGTAAGGGGACCACTTGCTCCTGTGAAAGAAGGCTGGGAGAGACCTCTTCATGAGCCTAAGCAAGATATAGTGGACTATGTACTTGGCCTACGTTCAAGGATGGCAGAGTACATGGAAAAGGCAAGTAAAAACCTTGAGGCCAGCCAACAGCTCCAGAAGTTTTGGTATAACCAAAAGGCTGCAATGGTTGAATTTCAACCAGGGCAGAAAGTCTGAGTTTTGGAGCTTGTGGCTCCCAGGGCACTTCAGGTCAGATGGAGTGGCCCTTACCCAGTGCTAGAAAAGAAGAGTCAGGTCACCTACCTGGTGGACCTAGGCACTAGCAGGACCCCCAAGAAGGTGATCTATGTGAACCGCCTTAAGCTCTTCCATGACAGGGCTGATGTGAATCTGTTGATGGTAACAGATGAGTACCAGGAAGCTGAGAGTGAACCTCTCCCTGATCTCCTCTCCACAGACCCTAATGATGGCTCAGTAGATGGAGTGATCTATTCAGACACCCTCTCTGGCCAACAGCAATCTGACTGTAGGAAGGTCCTACAACAGTTTGCTGAGCTCTTTTCCCTAACCCCTGGTCAGACACACCTGTGTACCCATGATGTGGACACAGGAGACAGCATGCCTGTCAAAAACAAAATTTTCAGACAGTCTGACCAAGTTAAGGAAAGCATCAAAGTGGAAGTCCACAAGATGCTGGAATTGGGAGTCATTGAGCACTCTGACAGCCCCTGGGCTAGCCCAGTGGTCTTAGTCCCCAAACCTCACATCAAAGATGGAAAGAGAGAGATGAGGTTTTGTGTGGACTACAGAGGACTTAATTCTGTCACCAAGACAGATGCCCATCCCATTCCAAGGGCTGACGAACTGATTGACAAATTGGGTGCTGCCAAATTCTTAAGTACCTTTGACTTAGCTGCAGGGTACTGGCAAATCAAAATGGCACCAGGAGCAAAGGAAAAGACAGCATTCTCCACACCTGATGAGCATTATCAGTTTACTGTTATGCCCTTTGGTTTAAAGAATGCCCCTGCCACCTTCCAAAGGTTGGTGAATCAAGTCCTTGCTGGTTTGGACTCCTTTAGTGCAGCTTATCTTGACGATATTGCTGTCTTTAGCTCCAGCTGGCAGGATCACCTGGTCCACCTGAAGAATGTTTTGAAGGCTCTGCAATCAGCAGGCCTCTCTATCAAGGCATCCAAATGCCATATAGGGCAGGGAACTGTGGTTTACTTGGGACACCTTGTAGGTGGAGGCCAAGTTCAGCCACTCCAGCCTAAGATCCAGACTATTCTGGACTGGGCAGCTCCAAAAACCCAGACTCAAGTCAGGGCATTCCTTGGCTTGACTGGGTACTACAGGAGGTTTGTGAAGGGATATGGATCCATAGTGACAGCCCTCACAGAACTAACCTCCAAGAAAATGCCCAGGAAAGTAAACTGGACTGTAGAATGCCAACAGGCATTTGACACCCTGAAACAAGCAATGTGCACAGCACCAGTTCTAAAAGCTCCAGATTACTCCAAGCAGTTCATTGTGCAGACAGATGCCTCTGAACATGGGATAGGGGCAGTTTTGTCCCAAACAAATGAAGATGGCCTTGACCAGCCTGTTGCTTTCATTAGCAGGAGGTTACTCCCCAGGGAGCAGCGTTGGAGTGCCATTGAGAGGGAGGCCTTTGCTGTGGTTTGGTCCCTGAAGAAGCTGAGACCATACCTCTTTGGTACTCACTTTGTAGTTCAAACTGACCACAGACCTCTCAGATGGCTGATGCAAATGAAAGGTGAAAATCCAAAACTGTTGAGCTGGTCCATCTCCCTACAGGGAATGGACTTTATAGTGGAACACAGACCTGGGACTGCCCATGCCAATGCAGATGGCCTTTCCAGGTTCTTCCACTTAGAAAATGAAGACTCTCTTGGGAAAGGTTAGTCTCATCCTCTTTCGTTTGGGGGAGGGGGTTGTGTAAGGAAATGCCTCCTTGGCATGGTTACCCCCTGACTTTTTGCCTTTGCTGATGCTAAGTTTTGATTTGAAAGTGTGCTGAGGCCTGCTAACCAGGCCCCAGCACCAGTGTTCTTTCCCTAACCTGTACTTTTGTTTCCACAATTGGCACACCCTGTCATCCAGGTAAGTCCCTTGTAACTGGTACCCCTGGTACCAAGGGCCCTGATGCCAGGGAAGGTCTCTAAGGGATGTAGAATGTCTTATGCCACCCTGGGTACCCCTCACTCAGCACAGACACACTGCTTGCCAGCTTGTGTGTGCTAGTGAGGACAAAACGAGTAAGTCGACATGGCACTCCCCTCAGGGTGCCATGCCAACCTCACACTGCCTATGCAGTATAGATAAGTCACCCCTCTAGCAGGCCTTACAGCCCTAAAGCAGGGTGCACTATACCATAGGTGAGGGCACCAGTGCATGAGCACTGTGCCCCTACAGTGCCTAAGCAAAACCTTAGACATTGTAAGTGCAAGGTAGCCATAAGAGTATATGGTCTGGGAGTCTGTCATGCACGAACTCCACAGCACCATAATGGTTACACTGAAAACTGTGAAGTTTGGTATCAAACTTCTCAGCACAATAAATGCACACTGATGCCAGTGTACATTTTATTGTAACATACACCCCAGAGGGCACCTTAGAGGTGCCCCCTGAAACTTTAACCGACTATCCGTGAAGGCTGACTAGTTCTAGCAGCCTGCCACACACCAGACATGGCGCTGGCCACATGGGGAGAGTGCCTTTGTCACTCTGTGGCTAGTAACAAAGCCTGTACTGGGAGGAGATGCTTATCACCTCCCCCTGCAGGAACTGTAACACCTGGCGGTGAGCCTCAAAGGCTCACCCCCTTTGTTACAGCACCCCAGGGCACTCCAGGTAGTGGAGTTGCCCGCCCCCTCCGGCCACGGCCCAACTTTTGGCGGCAAGGCCGGAGGAGATAATGAGAAAAACAAGGAGGAGTCACTGGCCAGTCAGGACAGCCCCTAAGGTGTCCTGAGCTGAGGTGACTCTGACTTTTAGAAATCCTCCATCTTGCAGATGGAGGATTCCCCCTATAGGGATAGGAATGTGCCCCCCTCCGCTCGGGAGGAAGCAAAAAGAGGGTGTACCCACCCTCAGGGCTAGTAGCCATTGGCTACTAACCCCCAGACCTAAACACGCCCTTAAATTTAGTATTTAAGGGCTCCACAGAACCTAGGAACTCAGATTCCTGCAACCTAAGAAGAAGATGACTGCTAAGCTGAAAAACCCTGCAGAGAAGACGGAGACACCAACTGCTTTGGCCCCAGCTCTACCGGCCTGTCTCCCCACTTCTAAAGACACTGCTCCAGCGACGCTTTCCCCAGGGACCAGTGACCTCTGAAGCCTCAGAGGACTGCCCTGCATCTAGAAGGACCACGAACTCCAGAGGACAGCGGCTCTATTCACCAAAGACTGCAACTTTGAAACAAAGAAGCAACTTTGCAACAACTTGCGTTTCCCGCCGGAAGCGTGAGACTTGCTACTCTGCACCCGACGCCCCCGGCTCGACTTGTGGAGAACAAACACTTCAGGGAGGACTCCCCGGCGACTGCGAGACCGTGAGTAGCCAGAGTTGCGCCCCCTGCGCCCCCACAGTGACGCCTGCAGAGGGAACCCAGAGGCTCCCCCTGACCGCGACTGCCTGCTTCTAAGATCCGACGCCTGGTAAAGAGTCTGCACCCGCAGCCCCCAGGGCCTGAAGGATCCGACCTCCAGTGCAGGAGCGACCCCCTGGTAGCCCTTTCCCTTGCCCAGGTGGTGGCTACGCCGAGGAGCCCCCCCCCCTTGCCTGCCTGCATCGCTGAAGAGACCCCTTGGTCTCCCATTGAAACCTATTGAAAACCCGACGCTTGTTTGCACACTGCACCCGGCCGCCCCTGTGCCGCTGAGGGTGTACTTTCTGTGTGGACTTGTCCCCCCCCCCGGTGCCCTACAAAACCCCCCTGGTCTGCCCTCCGAAGACGCGGGTACTTACCTGCTGGCAGACTGGAACCGGGGCACCCCCTTCTCCATTGAAGCCCATGCGTTTCGGGCACCACTTTGACCTCTGCACCTGACCGGCCCTGAGCTGCTGGTGTGGTAACTTTGGGGTTGCTCTGAACCCCCAACGGTGGGCTACCTTGGACCCAAACTTGAACCCCGTAGGTGGTTTACTTACCTGCAAAAACTAACAAACTCTTACTCCCCCCAGGAACTGTTGAAAATTGCAGTGTCTAGTTTTAAAATAGCTATATGTGATTTATGTGAAAAGTGTATATGCTATTTTGCTAATTCAAAGTTCCTAAAGTACCTACCTGCAATACCTTTCATTTGAAGTATTACATGTAAATCTTAAACCTGTGGTTCTTAAAATAAACTAAGAAAATATATTTTTCTATACAAAAACCTATTGGCCTGGAATTGTCTCTGAGTGTGTGTTCCTCATTTATTGCTTGTGTATGTACAACAAATGCTTAACACTACTCCTTTGATAAGCCTACTGCTCGACCACACTACCACAAAATAGAGCATTAGTATTATCTCTTTTTGCCACTATCTTACCTCTAAGGGGAACCCTTGGACTCTGTGCATACTATTCCTTACTTTGAAATAGTGCATACAGAGCCAACTTCCTACATTGGTGGATCAGCGGTGGGGTACAAGACTTTGCATTTGCTGGACTACTCAGCCAATACCTGATCACACGACTAAATTCCAAAAATTGTCATTAGAAACTGATTTTTGCAATTTGTGCTATTTTTCTAAATTTTTAAAAAGTCCTGCTATGGCCTTGTGTTAGTCCCTGTTAGCATTTCTTTTAGAGTTTAAAAGTTTTGTGAAAGTTTGAATAAAGTTCTAGAGATAGTTTTAGATTCTTAAAAAGTATTCCAACTTTTAGAAACACAGGCGGTCATTCTGACCGTGGCGGGCGGCGATCGCCGCCCGCCATGCGGTCACCGCCGAATGGCCGCTCCGCGGTCAGGAGACCGCGGATGCCATTCTGGCTTTCCCGCTGGGCCGGCGGGCGACCGCCAAAAGGCCGCCCGCCGGCCCAGCGGGAAAGCCCCTGCAACGAGGAAGCCGGCTCCGAATGGAGCCGGCGGAGTTGCAGGGGTGCGACGGGTGCAGTGGCACCCGTCGCGATTTTCACTGTCTGCAAAGCAGACAGTGAAAATCTGTATGGGGCCCTGTTAGGGGGCCCCTGCACTGCCCATGCCAGTGGCATGGGCAGTGCAGGGGCCCCCAGGGGCCCCACAACACCCGTTCCCGCCATCCTGGTTCTGGCGGTGAAAACCGCCAGAAACAGGCTGGCGGGAAGGGGGTCGGAATCCCCATGGCGGCGCTGCAAGCAGCGCCGCCATGGAGGATTCCCTGGTCCAGGGGAAAACCGGCGGGAAACCGCCGGTTCCCCTTTTCTGACCGCGGCTTTACCGCTGCAGTCAGAATAGCCCTGGAAGCACCGCCAGCCTGTTGGCGGTACTTCCGCTGCCCTCCGCCCTGGCGGTCAGAGACCGCCAGGGTTGGAATGAGGGCCATAATGTCTAATGCAGAAGAGAGTGTGATGGAACTCGACCTCACACCTTACCTCCATCTTAGAATGAGGGAGCTAAGGTCTCTCTGCAAAATAAAAAAAATTAAAGTTGGCATAAGCCCTTCCAAAGCCCAGCTCCAGGAGCTGTTGGCAGAGTTTGACAAAGCCAACCCCTCTGAGGATGACCTCCCAGAGGATGAAGCTAGTGACTTGGAGGAAAGTTTCCCCCCCCCCTCCAGTCCTAATTAGGGAGATCAGGGCCCCTCAAGCCCTGACTCCAACTGTGATAGTCAGAGATGCTGCTTCCCTCACAGGAGGGTCCAGCACCTCTGTAATCACTGAGGATAGCCTCAGTGAAGATGACCTCCTGCTAGCCAGGATGGCCAAAAGATTGGCTTTAGGGAGACAGCTCCTAGCCATAGAAAGGGAAAGACAAGAGATGGGTTTTGGTCCCATACATGGTGGCAGCAACATAAATAGGGTCAGAGATTCTCCTGACATGTTGAAAATCCCAAAAGGGATTGTAACTAAATATGAAGAGGGTGATGACATCACCAAATGGTTCACAGCTTTTGAGAGGGCTTGTGCAACCAGAAAAGTAAACAGATCTCACTGGGGTGCTCTCCTTTGGGAAATGTTCACTGGAAAGTGTAGGGATAGACTCCTCACACTCTCTGGAAAAGATGCAGAATCCTATGACCTCATGAAGGCTACCCTGATTGAGGGCTTTGGATTCTCCACTGAGGAGTATAGAATTAGGTTCAGGGGGGCTCAAAAATCCTCGAGCCAGACCTGGGTTGATTTTGTGGACTACTCAGTGAAAACACTGGATGGTTGGATTCAAGGCAGTGGTGTAAATGATTATGATGGGCTGTACAATTTATTTGTGAAAGAACACCTATTGAGTAATTGTTCAAATGATAAACTGCATCAGCATCTGGTAGACCTAGGACCAATTTCTCCCCAAGAATTGGGAAAGAAGGCGGACCATTGGGTCAAGACTAGGGTGACCAAGACTTCCACAGGGGGTGACCAAAAGAAAGGGGTCACAAAGCCTCCCCAGGGGAAAGGTGTTGAGACATCCAAAAACAAAAATAGTAAAGAGTCTTCTACAGGCCCCCAAAAACCTACACAGGAGGGTGGGCCCAGAGATCTCTTCACAAACCAATTTTGGTTACAAGGGTAAAAACTTTGATCCCAAAAAGGCCTGGTGTCGTAGCTGTAATCAGCCTGGACACCAAACTGGAGACAAGGCCTGTCCCAAGAAAAGTACCACTTCTAACTCCACTCCAGGTAACACTGGAATGGCCGGTCTCCAAGTGGGATCAACAGTGTGCCCAGAGCAAATCAGGTGTCACACTGAAGCTACATTAGTCTCTGAGGGTGGGGTGGATTTAGCCACACTGGCTGCCTGGCATACTAACATGCAAAAATACAGGCAGCAGCTCTTAATTAATGGGACAAGTGTAGAAGGCCTGAGGGATACAGGTGCCAGTGTCACCATGGTGACAGAGAAACTGGTTTCCCCTGGTCAATACCTGGCTGGACAAACTTATCCAGTCACCAACGCTGACAATCAGACTAAAGTACATCCCATGGCTATGGTAACTTTAGAGTGGGGAGGGGTCAATGGCCTGAAACAGGTGGTGGTCTCCTCAGATATCCCGGTAGACTGTTTGCTTGGAAATGACCTGGAGTCCTCAGCATGGGCTGAGGTAGAATTGAAAACCCATGCAGCCATGCTGGGTATCCCTGAACTGGTGTGTGTCAAGACAAGGGCACAGTGCAAGGCTCAGGGTGAAAAAGTAGGGTTGGAGCCTGGAAAAAGGGCCGAACCTACCAAGAGAAAAGGAAAGACAACTGGGGAACCAGTTGCAGCACAACAACAAAAAGAGAACCTCTCTTCTCAGGAAGAAGTTCTGCCCTCTGAGGGAACTGAGCCTATGGAGTTAGGACCTTATCAGTTTGAGCTCTTAGGCCCAGGGGGACCCTCAAGGGAGCAGTTGTGTAAGGGGCAAGAAACCTGTCCCTCTCTTGAAGGCCTTAGGCAGCAAGCTGCTGAAGAGTCCAATGGAAAGAAAACAGGAACACCTCCTTTACACTGAGGCAAGAGATCCCAAACCTGGTGCCACTAGGAGAGTGGTAGTGCCTCAGGAGTTTAGAGAGTTCATACTGACCTTAGCCCATGATATTCCTCTTGCTGGGCATTTGGGACAGACCAAGACGTGGGAGAGATTAGTCAACCACTTCTATTGGCCCAACATGTCCCAGAAGGTCAAGGAGTTTTGTGTCTCCTGTGCCACCTGTCAAGCCAGTGGTAAGACAGGTGGGCACCCAAAGGCCCCCTTCATTCCACTTCCAGTGGTGGGGGTCCCCTTTGAAAGAGTGGGTGTGGACATAGTGGGTCCACTTGATCCTCCCACAGCCTCAGGGAACCTATACATACAAGTAGTAGTGGATCATGCTACTAGATACCCTTAAGCAATTCCCCTTAGGTCGACCACAGCCCCTGCAGTAGCCAAAGCACTCATTGGTATTTTTACCAGAGTGGGTTTTCCTAAGGAGGTGGTGTCTGACAGAGGTACCAACTTCATGTCAGCATACCTGAAACACATGTGGAATGAGTGTGGGGTGACTTACAAATTCACCACACCATACCATCCACAAACCAATGGTCTTGTTGAGAGATTCAACAAAACATTGAAAGGCATGATCATGGGGCTCCCTGAAAAACTCAAAAGGAGATGGGATGTCCTCTTGCCATGCTTGCTTTTCGCTTACAGAGAGGTGCCTCAGAAGGGAGTAGGGTTTTCACCCTTTGAACTTCTGTTTGGCCACCCTGTAAGGGGACCACTTGCTCCTGTGAAAGAAGGCTGGGAGAGACCTCTTCATGAGCCTAAGCAAGATATAGTGGACTATGTACTTGGCCTACGTTCAAGGATGGCAGAGTACATGGAAAAGGCAAGTAAAAACCTTGAGGCCAGCCAACAGCTCCAGAAGTTTTGGTATGACCAAAAGGCTGCAATGGTTGAATTTCAACCAGGGCAGAAAGTCTGAGTTTTGGAGCTTGTGGCTCCCAGGGCACTTCAGGTCAGATGGAGTGGCCCTTACCCAGTGCTAGAAAAGAAGAGTCAGGTCACCTACCTGGTGGACCTAGGCACTAGCAGGACCCCCAAGAAGGTGATCTATGTGAACCGCCTTAAGCTCTTCCATGACAGGGCTGATGTGAATCTGTTGATGGTAACAGATGAGTACCAGGAAACTGAGAGTGAACCTCTCCCTGATCTCCTCTCCACAGACCCTAATGATGGCTCAGTAGATGGAGTGATCTATTCAGACACCCTCTCTGGCCAACAGCAATCTGACTGTAGGAAGGTCCTACAACAGTTTGCTGAGCTCTTTTCCCTAACCCCTGGTCAGACACACCTGTGTACCCATGATGTGGACACAGGAGACAGCATGCCTGTCAAAAACAAAATTTTCAGACAGTCTGACCAAGTTAAGGAAAGCATCAAAGTGGAAGTCCACAAGATGCTGGAATTGGGAGTCATTGAGCACTCTGACAGCCCCTGGGCTAGCCCAGTGGTCTTAGTCCCCAAACCTCACATCAAAGATGGAAAGAGAGAGATGAGGTTTTGTGTGGACTACAGAGGACTTAATTCTGTCACCAAGACAGATGCCCATCCCATTCCAAGGGCTGACGAACTGATTGACAAATTGGGTGCTGCCAAATTCTTAAGTACCTTTGACTTAGCTGCAGGGTACTGGCAAATCAAAATGGCACCAGGAGCAAAGGAAAAGACAGCATTCTCCACACCTGATGAGCATTATCAGTTTACTGTTATGCCCTTTGGTTTAAAGAATGCCCCTGCCACCTTCCAAAGGTTGGTGAATCAAGTCCTTGCTGGTTTGGACTCCTTTAGTGCAGCTTATCTTGACGATATTGCTGTCTTTAGCTCCAGCTGGCAGGATCACCTGGTCCACCTGAAGAAGGTTTTGAAGGCTCTGCAATCAGCAGGCCTCTCTATCAAGGCATCCAAATGCCATATAGGGCAGGGAACTGTGGTTTACTTGGGACACCTTGTAGGTGGAGGCCAAGTTCAGCCACTCCAGCCTAAGATCCAGACTATTCTGGACTGGGCAGCTCCAAAAACCCAGACTCAAGTCAGGGCATTCCTTGGCTTGACTGGGTGCTACAGGAGGTTTGTGAAGGGATATGGATCCATAGTGACAGCCCTCACAGAACTAACCTCCAAGAAAATGCCCAAGAAAGTAAACTGGACTGTAGAATGCCAACAGGCATTTGACACCCTGAAACAAGCAATGTGCACAGCACCAGTTCTAAAAGCTCCAGATTACTCCAAGCAGTTCATTGTGCAGACAGATGCCTCTGAACATGGGATAGGGGCAGTTTTGTCCCAAACAAATGAAGATGGCCTTGACCAGCCTGTTGCTTTCATTAGCAGGAGGTTACTCCCCAGGGAGCAGCGTTGGAGTGCCATTGAGAAGGAGGCCTTTGCTGTGGTTTGGTCCCTGAAGAAGCTGAGACCATACCTCTTTGGTACTCACTTTGTAGTTCAAACTGACCACAGACCTCTCAGATGGCTGATGCAAATGAAAGGTGAAAATCCAAAACTGTTGAGCTGGTCCATCTCCCTACAGGGAATGGACTTTATAGTGGAACACAGACCTGGGACTGCCCATGCCAATGCAAATGGCCTTTCCAGGTTCTTCCACTTAGAAAATGAAGACTCTCTTGGGAAAGGTTAGTCTCATCCTCTTTCGTTTGGGGGGGGGTTGTGTAAGGAAATGCCTCCTTGGCATGGTTACCCCCTGACTATTTGCCTTTGCTGATGCTAAGTTTTGATTTGAAAGTGTGCTGAGGCCTGCTAACCAGGCCCCAGCACCAGTGTTCTTTCCCTAACCTGTACTTTTGTTTCCACAATTGGCACACCCTGTCATCCAGGTAAGTCCCTTGTAACTGGTACCCCTGGTACCAAGGGCCCTGATGCCAGGGAAGGTCTCTAAGGGATGTAGAATGTCTTATGCCACCCTGGGTACCCCTCACTCAGCACAGACACACTGCTTGCCAGCTTGTGTGTGCTAGTGAGGACAAAACGAGTAAGTCGACATGGCACTCCCCTCAGGGTGCCATGCCAACCTCACACTGCCTATGCAGTATAGATAAGTCACCCCTCTAGCAGGCCTTACAGCCCTAAAGCAGGGTGCACTATACCATAGATGAGGGCACCAGTGCATGAGCACTGTGCCCCTACAGTGCCTAAGCAAAACCTTAGACATTGTAAGTGCAAGGTAGCCATAAGAGTATATGGTCTGGGAGTCTGTCATGCACGAACTCCACAGCACCATAATGGCTACACTGAAAACTGTGAAGTTTGGTATCAAACTTCTCAGCACAATAAATGCACACTGATGCCAGTGTACATTTTATTGTAACATACACCCCAGAGGGCACCTTAGAGGTGCCCCCTGAAACTTTAACCGACTATCCGTGTAGGCTGACTAGTTCTAGCAGCCTGCCACACACCAGACATGTCGCTGGCCACATGGGGAGAGTGCCTTTGTCACTCTGTGGCTAGTAACAAAGCCTGTACTGGGAGGAGATGCTTATCACCTCCCCCTGCAGGAACTGTAACACCTGGCGGTGAGCCTCAAAGGCTCACCCCCTTTGTTACAGCACCCCAGGGCACTCCAGCTAGTGGAGTTGCCCGCCCCCTCCGGCCACGGCCCCACTTTTGGCGGCAAGGCCGGAGGAGATAATGAGAAAAACAAGGAGGAGTCACTGGCCAGTCAGGACAGCCCCTAAGGTGTCCTGAGCTGAGGTGACTCTGACTTTTAGAAATCCTCCATCTTGCAGATGGAGGATTCCCCCTATAGGGATAGGAATGTGCCCCCCTCCCCTCGGGAGGAAGCAAAAAGAGGGTGTACCCACCCTCAGGGCTAGTAGCCATTGGCTACTAACCCCCCAGACCTAAACACGCCCTTAAATTTAGTATTTAAGGGCTCCACAGAACCTAGGAACTCAGATTCCTGCAACCTAAGAAGAAGATGACTGCTAAGCTGAAAAACCCTGCAGAGAAGACGGAGACACCAACTGCTTTGGCCCCAGCTCTACCGGCCTGTCTCCCCACTTCTAAAGACACTGCTCCAGCGACGCTTTCCCCAGGGACCAGTGACCTCTGAAGCCTCAGAGGACTGCCCTGCATCTAGAAGGACCACGAACTCCAGAGGACAGCGGCTCTATTCACCAAAGACTGCAACTTTGAAACAAAGAAGCAACTTTGCAACAACTTGCGTTTCCCGCCGGAAGCGTGAGACTTGCTACTCTGCACCCGACGCCCCCGGCTCGACTTGTGGAGAACAAACACTTCAGGGAGGACTCCCCGGCGACTGCGAGACCGTGAGTAGCCAGAGTTGCGCCCCCTGCGCCCCCACAGTGACGCCTGCAGAGGGAACCCAGAGGCTCCCCCTGACCGCGACTGCCTGCTTCTAAGATCCGACGCCTGGTAAAGACTCTGCACCCGCAGCCCCCAGGGCCTGAAGGATCCGACCTCCAGTGCAGGAGCGACCCCCAGGTAGCCCTTTCCCTTGCCCAGGTGGTGGCTACGCCGAGGAGCCCCCCCCCCTTGCCTGCCTGCATCGCTGAAGAGACCCCTTGGTCTCCCATTGAAACCTATTGAAAACCCGACGCTTGTTTGCACACTGCACCCGGCCGCCCCTGTGCCGCTGAGGGTGTACTTTCTGTGTGGACTTGTCCCCCCCCCCGGTGCCCTACAAAACCCCCCTGGTCTGCCCTCTGAAGACGCGGGTACTTACCTGCTGGCAGACTGGAACCGGGGCACCCCCTTCTCCATTGAAGCCCATGCGTTTTGGGCACCACTTTGACCTCTGCACCTGACCGGCCCTGAGCTGCTGGTGTGGTAACTTTGGGGTTGCTCTGAACCCCCAACGGTGGGCTACCTTGGACCCAAACTTGAACCCCGTAGGTGGTTTACTTACCTGCAAAAACTAACAAACTCTTACTCCCCCCAGGAACTGTTGAAAATTGCAGTGTCTAGTTTTAAAATAGCTATATGTGATTTATGTGAAAAGTGTATATGCTATTTTGCTAATTCAAAGTTCCTAAAGTACCTACCTGCAATACCTTTCATTTGAAGTATTACATGTAAATCTTAAACCTGTGGTTCTTAAAATAAACTAAGAAAATATATTTTTCTATACAAAAACCTATTGGCCTGGAATTGTCTCTGAGTGTGTGTTCCTCATTTATTGCTTGTGTATGTACAACAAATGCTTAACACTACTCCTTTGATAAGCCTACTGCTCGACCACACTACCACAAAATAGAGCATTAGTATTATCTCTTTTTGCCACTATCTTACCTCTAAGGGGAACCCTTGGACTCTGTGCATACTATTCCTTACTTTGAAATAGTGCATACAGAGCCAACTTCCTACATTGGTGGATCAGCGGTGGGGTACAAGACTTTGCATTTGCTGGACTACTCAGCCAATACCTGATCACACGACTAAATTCCAAAAATTGTCATTAGAAACTGATTTTTGCAATTTGTGCTATTTTTCTAAATTTTTAAAAAGTCCTGCTATGGCCTTGTGTTAGTCCCTGTTAGCATTTCTTTTAGAGTTTAAAAGTTTTGTGAAAGTTTGAATAAAGTTCTAGAGATAGTTTTAGATTCTTAAAAAGTATTCCAACTTTTAGAAACACAGGCGGTCATTCTGACCGTGGCGGGCGGCGATCGCCGCCCGCCATGCGGTCACCGCCGAATGGCCGCTCCGCGGTCAGGAGACCGCGGATGCCATTCTGGCTTTCCCGCTGGGCCGGCGGGCGACCGCCAAAAGGCCGCCCGCCGGCCCAGCGGGAAAGCCCCTGCAACGAGGAAGCCGGCTCCGAATGGAGCCGGCGGAGTTGCAGGGGTGCGACGGGTGCAGTGGCACCCGTCGCGATTTTCACTGTCTGCAAAGCAGACAGTGAAAATCTGTATGGGGCCCTGTTAGGGGGCCCCTGCACTGCCCATGCCAGTGGCATGGGCAGTGCAGGGGCCCCCAGGGGCCCCACAACACCCGTTCCCGCCATCCTGGTTCTGGCGGTGAAAACCGCCAGAAACAGGCTGGCGGGAAGGGGGTCGGAATCCCCATGGCGGCGCTGCAAGCAGCGCCGCCATGGAGGATTCCCTGGTCCAGGGGAAAACCGGCGGGAAACCGCCGGTTCCCCTTTTCTGACCGCGGCTTTACCGCTGCAGTCAGAATAGCCCTGGAAGCACCGCCAGCCTGTTGGCGGTACTTCCGCTGCCCTCCGCCCTGGCGGTCAGAGACCGCCAGGGTTGGAATGAGGGCCATAATGTCTAATGCAGAAGAGAGTGTGATGGAACTCGACCTCACACCTTACCTCCATCTTAGAATGAGGGAGCTAAGGTCTCTCTGCAAAATAAAAAAAATTAAAGTTGGCATAAGCCCTTCCAAAGCCCAGCTCCAGGAGCTGTTGGCAGAGTTTGACAAAGCCAACCCCTCTGAGGATGACCTCCCAGAGGATGAAGCTAGTGACTTGGAGGAAAGTTTCCCCCCCCCCTCCAGTCCTAATTAGGGAGATCAGGGCCCCTCAAGCCCTGACTCCAACTGTGATAGTCAGAGATGCTGCTTCCCTCACAGGAGGGTCCAGCACCTCTGTAATCACTGAGGATAGCCTCAGTGAAGATGACCTCCTGCTAGCCAGGATGGCCAAAAGATTGGCTTTAGGGAGACAGCTCCTAGCCATAGAAAGGGAAAGACAAGAGATGGGTTTTGGTCCCATACATGGTGGCAGCAACATAAATAGGGTCAGAGATTCTCCTGACATGTTGAAAATCCCAAAAGGGATTGTAACTAAATATGAAGAGGGTGATGACATCACCAAATGGTTCACAGCTTTTGAGAGGGCTTGTGCAACCAGAAAAGTAAACAGATCTCACTGGGGTGCTCTCCTTTGGGAAATGTTCACTGGAAAGTGTAGGGATAGACTCCTCACACTCTCTGGAAAAGATGCAGAATCCTATGACCTCATGAAGGCTACCCTGATTGAGGGCTTTGGATTCTCCACTGAGGAGTATAGAATTAGGTTCAGGGGGGCTCAAAAATCCTCGAGCCAGACCTGGGTTGATTTTGTGGACTACTCAGTGAAAACACTGGATGGTTGGATTCAAGGCAGTGGTGTAAATGATTATGATGGGCTGTACAATTTATTTGTGAAAGAACACCTATTGAGTAATTGTTCAAATGATAAACTGCATCAGCATCTGGTAGACCTAGGACCAATTTCTCCCCAAGAATTGGGAAAGAAGGCGGACCATTGGGTCAAGACTAGGGTGACCAAGACTTCCACAGGGGGTGACCAAAAGAAAGGGGTCACAAAGCCTCCCCAGGGGAAAGGTGTTGAGACATCCAAAAACAAAAATAGTAAAGAGTCTTCTACAGGCCCCCAAAAACCTACACAGGAGGGTGGGCCCAGAGATCTCTTCACAAACCAATTTTGGTTACAAGGGTAAAAACTTTGATCCCAAAAAGGCCTGGTGTCGTAGCTGTAATCAGCCTGGACACCAAACTGGAGACAAGGCCTGTCCCAAGAAAAGTACCACTTCTAACTCCACTCCAGGTAACACTGGAATGGCCGGTCTCCAAGTGGGATCAACAGTGTGCCCAGAGCAAATCAGGTGTCACACTGAAGCTACATTAGTCTCTGAGGGTGGGGTGGATTTAGCCACACTGGCTGCCTGGCATACTAACATGCAAAAATACAGGCAGCAGCTCTTAATTAATGGGACAAGTGTAGAAGGCCTGAGGGATACAGGTGCCAGTGTCACCATGGTGACAGAGAAACTGGTTTCCCCTGGTCAATACCTGGCTGGACAAACTTATCCAGTCACCAACGCTGACAATCAGACTAAAGTACATCCCATGGCTATGGTAACTTTAGAGTGGGGAGGGGTCAATGGCCTGAAACAGGTGGTGGTCTCCTCAGATATCCCGGTAGACTGTTTGCTTGGAAATGACCTGGAGTCCTCAGCATGGGCTGAGGTAGAATTGAAAACCCATGCAGCCATGCTGGGTATCCCTGAACTGGTGTGTGTCAAGACAAGGGCACAGTGCAAGGCTCAGGGTGAAAAAGTAGGGTTGGAGCCTGGAAAAAGGGCCGAACCTACCAAGAGAAAAGGAAAGACAACTGGGGAACCAGTTGCAGCACAACAACAAAAAGAGAACCTCTCTTCTCAGGAAGAAGTTCTGCCCTCTGAGGGAACTGAGCCTATGGAGTTAGGACCTTATCAGTTTGAGCTCTTAGGCCCAGGGGGACCCTCAAGGGAGCAGTTGTGTAAGGGGCAAGAAACCTGTCCCTCTCTTGAAGGCCTTAGGCAGCAAGCTGCTGAAGAGTCCAATGGAAAGAAAACAGGAACACCTCCTTTACACTGAGGCAAGAGATCCCAAACCTGGTGCCACTAGGAGAGTGGTAGTGCCTCAGGAGTTTAGAGAGTTCATACTGACCTTAGCCCATGATATTCCTCTTGCTGGGCATTTGGGACAGACCAAGACGTGGGAGAGATTAGTCAACCACTTCTATTGGCCCAACATGTCCCAGAAGGTCAAGGAGTTTTGTGTCTCCTGTGCCACCTGTCAAGCCAGTGGTAAGACAGGTGGGCACCCAAAGGCCCCCTTCATTCCACTTCCAGTGGTGGGGGTCCCCTTTGAAAGAGTGGGTGTGGACATAGTGGGTCCACTTGATCCTCCCACAGCCTCAGGGAACCTATACATACAAGTAGTAGTGGATCATGCTACTAGATACCCTTAAGCAATTCCCCTTAGGTCGACCACAGCCCCTGCAGTAGCCAAAGCACTCATTGGTATTTTTACCAGAGTGGGTTTTCCTAAGGAGGTGGTGTCTGACAGAGGTACCAACTTCATGTCAGCATACCTGAAACACATGTGGAATGAGTGTGGGGTGACTTACAAATTCACCACACCATACCATCCACAAACCAATGGTCTTGTTGAGAGATTCAACAAAACATTGAAAGGCATGATCATGGGGCTCCCTGAAAAACTCAAAAGGAGATGGGATGTCCTCTTGCCATGCTTGCTTTTCGCTTACAGAGAGGTGCCTCAGAAGGGAGTAGGGTTTTCACCCTTTGAACTTCTGTTTGGCCACCCTGTAAGGGGACCACTTGCTCCTGTGAAAGAAGGCTGGGAGAGACCTCTTCATGAGCCTAAGCAAGATATAGTGGACTATGTACTTGGCCTACGTTCAAGGATGGCAGAGTACATGGAAAAGGCAAGTAAAAACCTTGAGGCCAGCCAACAGCTCCAGAAGTTTTGGTATGACCAAAAGGCTGCAATGGTTGAATTTCAACCAGGGCAGAAAGTCTGAGTTTTGGAGCTTGTGGCTCCCAGGGCACTTCAGGTCAGATGGAGTGGCCCTTACCCAGTGCTAGAAAAGAAGAGTCAGGTCACCTACCTGGTGGACCTAGGCACTAGCAGGACCCCCAAGAAGGTGATCTATGTGAACCGCCTTAAGCTCTTCCATGACAGGGCTGATGTGAATCTGTTGATGGTAACAGATGAGTACCAGGAAGCTGAGAGTGAACCTCTCCCTGATCTCCTCTCCACAGACCCTAATGATGGCTCAGTAGATGGAGTGATCTATTCAGACACCCTCTCTGGCCAACAGCAATCTGACTGTAGGAAGGTCCTACAACAGTTTGCTGAGCTCTTTTCCCTAACCCCTGGTCAGACACACCTGTGTACCCATGATGTGGACACAGGAGACAGCATGCCTGTCAAAAACAAATTTTTCAGACAGTCTGACCAAGTTAAGGAAAGCATCAAAGTGGAAGTCCACAAGATGCTGGAATTGGGAGTCATTGAGCACTCTGACAGCCCCTGGGCTAGCCCAGTGGTCTTAGTCCCCAAACCTCACATCAAAGATGGAAAGAGAGAGATGAGGTTTTGTGTGGACTACAGAGGACTTAATTCTGTCACCAAGACAGATGCCCATCCCATTCCAAGGGCTGACGAACTGATTGACAAATTGGGTACTGCCAAATTCTTAAGTACCTTTGACTTAGCTGCAGGGTACTGGCAAATCAAAATGGCACCAGGAGCAAAGGAAAAGACAGCATTCTCCACACCTGATGAGCATTATCAGTTTACTGTTATGCCCTTTGGTTTAAAGAATGCCCCTGCCACCTTCCAAAGGTTGGTGAATCAAGTCCTTGCTGGTTTGGACTCCTTTAGTGCAGCTTATCTTGACGATATTGCTGTCTTTAGCTCCAGCTGGCAGGATCACCTGGTCCACCTGAAGAATGTTTTGAAGGCTCTGCAATCAGCAGGCCTCTCTATCAAGGCATCCAAATGCCATATAGGGCAGGGAACTGTGGTTTACTTGGGACACCTTGTAGGTGGAGGCCAAGTTCAGCCACTCCAGCCTAAGATCCAGACTATTCTGGACTGGGCAGCTCCAAAAACCCAGACTCAAGTCAGGGCATTCCTTGGCTTGACTGGGTACTACAGGAGGTTTGTGAAGGGATATGGATCCATAGTGACAGCCCTCACAGAACTAACCTCCAAGAAAATGCCCAGGAAAGTAAACTGGACTGTAGAATGCCAACAGGCATTTGACACCCTGAAACAAGCAATGTGCACAGCACCAGTTCTAAAAGCTCCAGATTACTCCAAGCAGTTCATTGTGCAGACAGATGCCTCTGAACATGGGATAGGGGCAGTTTTGTCCCAAACAAATGAAGATGGCCTTGACCAGCCTGTTGCTTTCATTAGCAGGAGGTTATTCCCCAGGGAGCAGCGTTGGAGTGCCATTGAGAGGGAGGCCTTTGCTGTGGTTTGGTCCCTGAAGAAGCTGAGACCATACCTCTTTGGTACTCACTTTGTAGTTCAAACTGACCACAGACCTCTCAGATGGCTGATGCAAATGAAAGGTGAAAATCCAAAACTGTTGAGCTGGTCCATCTCCCTACAGGGAATGGACTTTATAGTGGAACACAGACCTGGGACTGCCCATGCCAATGCAGATGGCCTTTCCAGGTTCTTCCACTTAGAAAATGAAGACTCTCTTGGGAAAGGTTAGTCTCATCCTCTTTCGTTTGGGGGAGGGGGTTGTGTAAGGAAATGCCTCCTTGGCATGGTTACCCCCTGACTTTTTGCCTTTGCTGATGCTAAGTTTTGATTTGAAAGTGTGCTGAGGCCTGCTAACCAGGCCCCAGCACCAGTGTTCTTTCCCTAACCTGTACTTTTGTTTCCACAATTGGCACACCCTGTCATCCAGGTAAGTCCCTTGTAACTGGTACCCCTGGTACCAAGGGCCCTGATGCCAGGGAAGGTCTCTAAGGGATGTAGAATGTCTTATGCCACCCTGGGTACCCCTCACTCAGCACAGACACACTGCTTGCCAGCTTGTGTGTGCTAGTGAGGACAAAACGAGTAAGTCGACATGGCACTCCCCTCAGGGTGCCATGCCAACCTCACACTGCCTATGCAGTATAGATAAGTCACCCCTCTAGCAGGCCTTACAGCCCTAAAGCAGGGTGCACTATACCATAGGTGAGGGCACCAGTGCATGAGCACTGTGCCCCTACAGTGCCTAAGCAAAACCTTAGACATTGTAAGTGCAAGGTAGCCATAAGAGTATATGGTCTGGGAGTCTGTCATGCACGAACTCCACAGCACCATAATGGTTACACTGAAAACTGTGAAGTTTGGTATCAAACTTCTCAGCACAATAAATGCACACTGATGCCAGTGTACATTTTATTGTAACATACACCCCAGAGGGCACCTTAGAGGTGCCCCCTGAAACTTTAACCGACTATCCGTGAAGGCTGACTAGTTCTAGCAGCCTGCCACACACCAGACATGGCGCTGGCCACATGGGGAGAGTGCCTTTGTCACTCTGTGGCTAGTAACAAAGCCTGTACTGGGAGGAGATGCTTATCACCTCCCCCTGCAGGAACTGTAACACCTGGCGGTGAGCCTCAAAGGCTCACCCCCTTTGTTACAGCACCCCAGGGCACTCCAGGTAGTGGAGTTGCCCGCCCCCTCCGGCCACGGCCCAACTTTTGGCGGCAAGGCCGGAGGAGATAATGAGAAAAACAAGGAGGAGTCACTGGCCAGTCAGGACAGCCCCTAAGGTGTCCTGAGCTGAGGTGACTCTGACTTTTAGAAATCCTCCATCTTGCAGATGGAGGATTCCCCCTATAGGGATAGGAATGTGCCCCCCTCCGCTCGGGAGGAAGCAAAAAGAGGGTGTACCCACCCTCAGGGCTAGTAGCCATTGGCTACTAACCCCCCAGACCTAAACACACCCTTAAATTTAGTATTTAAGGGCTCCACAGAACCTAGGAACTCAGATTCCTGCAACCTAAGAAGAAGATGACTGCTAAGCTGAAAAACCCTGCAGAGAAGACGGAGACACCAACTGCTTTGGCCCCAGCTCTACCGGCCTGTCTCCCCACTTCTAAAGACACTGCTCCAGCAACGCTTTCCCCAGGGACCAGTGACCTCTGAAGCCTCAGAGGACTGCCCTGCATCTAGAAGGACCACGAACTCCAGAGGACAGCGGCTCTATTCACCAAAGACTGCAACTTTGAAACAAAGAAGCAACTTTGCAACAACTTGCGTTTCCCGCCGGAAGCGTGAGACTTGCTACTCTGCACCCGACGCCCCCGGCTCGACTTGTGGAGAACAAACACTTCAGGGAGGACTCCCCGGCGACTGCGAGACCGTGAGTAGCCAGAGTTGCGCCCTCTGAGCCCCCACAGTGACGCCTGCAGAGGGAACCCAGAGGCTCCCCCTGACCGCGACTGCCTGCTTCTAAGATCCGACGCCTGGTAAAGACTCTGCACCCGCAGCCCCCAGGGCCTGAAGGATCCGACCTCCAGTGCAGGAGCGACCCCCAGGTGGCCCTTTCCCTTGCCCAGGTGGTGGCTACGCCGAGGAGCCCCCCCCCCCCTTGCCTGCCTGCATCGCTGAAGAGACCCCTTGGTCTCCCATTGAAACCTATTGAAAACCCGACGCTTGTTTGCACACTGCACCCGGCCGCCCCTGTGCCGCTGAGGGTGTACTTTCTGTGTGGACTTGTGTCCCCCCCTGGTGCCCTACAAAACCCCCCTGGTCTGCCCTCTGAAGACGCGGGTACTTACCTGCTGGCAGACTGGAACCGGGGCACCCCCTTCTCCATTGAAGCCCATGCGTTTTGGGCACCACTTTGACCTCTGCACCTGACCGGCCCTGAGCTGCTGGTGTGGTAACTTTGGGGTTGCTCTGAACCCCCAAAGGTGGGCTACCTTGGACCCAAACTTGAACCCCGTAGGTGGTTTACTTACCTGCAAAAACTAACAAACTCTTACTCCCCCCAGGAACTGTTGAAAATTGCACTGTGTCTAGTTTTAAAATAGCTATATGTGATTTATGTGAAAAGTATATATGCTATTTTGCTAATTCAAAGTTCCTAAAGTACCTACCTGCAATACCTTTCATTTGAAGTATTACATGTAAATCTTAAACCTGTGGTTCTTAAAATAAACTAAGAAAATATATTTGTCTATACAAAAACCTATTGGCCTGGAATTGTCTCTGAGTGTGTGTTCCTCATTTATTGCTTGTGTATGTACAACAAATGCTTAACACTACTCCTTTGATAAGCCTACTGCTCGACCACACTACCACAAAATAGAGCATTAGTATTATCTCTTTTTGCCACTATCTTACCTCTAAGGGGAACCCTTGGACTCTGTGCATATTATTCCTTACTTTGAAATAGTGCATACAGAGCCAACTTCCTACACACAGTTTAGAAGTCTGACCAGCAATGAATGGTCCAGGATACAACTGTAGCTGGCCAACTGGTAAATATTCTGAGACAGCTCTTTGTGATCTGAGGCGGCCAGTAGTCAAGCCCCACTTGATTCCTGAACAGGGCATCCTCCTACACCAGGGCTAACCCTACCTCACAGCAGACCTAGGGCCAGGTTTATGGGGATTTGGCACAGGGCAGTGCAGTATGTCACCTTGCCGCGCTGCCCTGTGCCAAAAGGAAAGGGGAGGAATGCGTCGCAGTGCATTCCTGTCCTTTTTCCACTGCGCTGGCACCATTTTGGCTGCCTAGCCCCAACGCAGGCACCTTTACACCATGGTGCAAGGGTGTCTGCGTTGTAGGCAGGATTGTTTTTGTGCAGAAAGGAGTACCTTCCTGGACAAAAACAGTCCTGGGAGGGGCTCTCTCCTCTTTCCGTGTGGACTGCAGAATGCATTGATTCTTTTCCCCACAAGACGCGATGTGTCGATTCTTTCCCCCACTGGAGAACGATGCATCGATTTCCGGGTATGCAGCCTCGGTCCTTGAGCTGATCTCGAAGATTTGATGCCTAGGGATGATGCATGGAAAATCCAGCTACATGGCAATGAGGGCTCAGTGATGAAGCAGGCTATGCATTGATTTTGCAGCTGTGAAACAGATGCTGCAATTAATTTTCAGCTGCGGTGCAGGTGCTGCGTTGATTTTTCTGCTGCAATGGCTCCAGTGCACGGATTTTCACTCAGGTCACCAGCTTCCGCTTCCAAGGGCACAGGGACTGGATTTGGCATCACTTGGCAAGTCAGGACTCTCAGCAAAAGAGCCCAGGTACTGGCAGATGAAGTCCTTGATGTCCCTGAGACTTCACAACAGGAGACAAGCTCAGTCCAAGCCCTTGGAGAAACTTCACAAGCAGGATACACAGCAAAGTCCAGCCTTTGTTCTCTACAAAACATAAGCAGCAGCTGCAGGACAACCCAGCAAAGCACACACATTAGTGGAGCAGCACTCCTCCTCACAGCTCTTCTGCTCTTCTCCTTGGCAGAGTCTCCTATTGATCCGGAAGTGTTCTAAAGTTGTGGGGTCAGCAGTCCAATACCTGTACTAATTTCTCCCTTTGTAGTAGGCAAACTTCAAAGGAAAGTGTAGTGCACAAGACCCTGCCTCACACTTGCCGTGCCCAAGACACACTTTAGGAGGTTGGAGACTGATTTGTGTAAGGACAGGCACAACCCTATTCAGGTGCAAATGTCAGCTCCTCCCTCCACTCCAGCCCAGGAGGACTTATCAGGAAATGCAGGACACACCTCAGCTCCCTTTGTGTCACTGTCTAGAGTGCTCTGACAAACAGCCCAACTGTCACTCTGACCAGGACATGGATTCAGCAGCCAGGCAGAGGCACAGAATGGTGAAGCAAGAAAATGCCCACTTTCTAAAAGTGGCATTTTCAAACTTTCAATCTAAAAACCAACTTTACCAAAATATGTATTTTTAAATTGTGAGTTCAGAGACCCCAGACTCAATATCTCTATCTGCTCCCAATGTGAAAGTACACTTAAAAAATATTTCAAGGCAATCTCAATGTTTACTCAATGGAGGGATAGGCCTTGCAATAGGGAAAACTGAACTTAGCAGTATTTCACTACCAGGACTTGTAAAACACACCAGTACATGTCTTAACTTTTAAATACACTGCACCCTGCCCATGGGGCTACCTCGGGCCTACCATACGGGTGCCTTACATGTACTAAAAGGCAAGGTTTTGGGCCTGGCAAGTGGGTGCACTTGCCAGGCCGACATGGCAGTTTAAAACCGCACACACAGACACTGCAGTGGCAGGTCTGAGACAAGTTTACAGGGCTACTTACATGGGTGGCACAATCAGTGCTGCAGGCCCACTAGAAGCTTTTGATTTACAGGCCCTGGGCACACATGGTGCACTGTACTAGGGACTTACTAGTAAATCAAATATGCCAATTCTGGATAACCAATCATAATCACAATTTACAAAGGGAGCACTTGCGTTTTAGCTCTGGTCAGCAGTGGTAATGTGCCCAGAAAACCAAAACCAGCAAAAACGAAAGCCAGCACACAGTCAAAAATATAGGAGGCAGTGGCAAAATGACAGGAGAAACTACGTCAAGGATGCCAGGTCTAACAGTAATGCAATGCAGCACAAATCGCTGCCTTGCGTTACTTTGCCCAAGGGAGACGTTACATTGATTTGTATGCATTCCCAAATTTAAAATTACTTGTAGACCTGCGAATGTGCCAAAATGCCACGCCTCCCCGCATAACGAGGAGATGCAGCACACGTAAAAAGAAGAAAATGCCTCAGGCAATTGTTTTGGTGCAGGAAGCAGTGGTGGCTGCTCCTTTAGGGCGGAGGAGCGCCATCCCCCTCTCCCACCCCCCACCACGCCCGGCCAGCAGCAGAAGCTGCAAAACTTTCACAACCAGAGGTTAATACATTTTTTTTATTATCCCCTTGTTGTAAAAGGGGCGGGCATTTGGGTTGAGGCTGGCAATGCTCATGTATGTTTGGTCAGCTATCTCGGGCCGGCCAAACACACATGTGCGGTATTCTCTCTCCAGCCCAGCAACACAGTTGCCAGGGTGGAGAGAGCCTGCACCGGCTCCCAGTCTGCCTGGGAGCACCCTGGCTGGGCGCTCCCAGCCAATCCCGACGCTGCTCTGAGCAGCGTCAGGATTGGCTGCAGGGCAGGCTGGGAGCCTGTGCCTGCAGCCAACAGAGGAGGGAGCAGAGCGGGGCGCGGCGGCAAAAAGGTAAGTGTTCATTTTTATTTATTTATTTTTTATTTTATTAAATCTGAGACCCGCCTCCCACACCCACCCCTGGTGCGCCGCGCCCACCCCGCTCCTTATGAGCTAAGCGAGCCGTGACTGGCAGGAAGGTGTGCCTCCATGCACAAAAACAATCCTGCCTACACCGCAGGAACCCTTGCACCATGACGCCTGCGTTGGCACTAGGCAGCCAAAAGTGCGCCAGTGCTGGGAAAGGGCCGGAATGTGCAGTAGAAGGGAAAATGTGGTGCATTCTTGCCCTTTCACGCAGTGCAGCGCAGCAAGGTGGCTTGCTGTGCTGCATGAAAGTTTGTTAAATATGCCCCCCCCAATGTTTATCTAGTGGGTTAAGCGGCTGCTCATTAGCCACACCGGTTACAGCTGGTGGGAGCTCACGTGTTATAGGAGCCATCAGACCACTGGAACCCAACTGCTTTGAGGTTGTACCAGTTTTGTTCATCATAGAGTCATCTGAACTTGGATGATCTTTGAGATTTAGGGCTGAATTTAGAGTTCGGCGGACTGGTTATTCTGTCACAAACTCGACGGATATCCCATCCGCCCTATTACAATTGCCATAGGATATATTGGGATCGCAATACAGTGAATGCAATAAATGTCACATTTGTGACAGAATAACCAGTCCACCAAATACTAAATCAGGCCCTTAGACACTTCTTGTTTTTCAGCCTCAGGGCCTGATTTAGGTATTGGCAGAGAGGTTACTCCCTCACAACCGTGACGGATATCCCATCTGCCGAAATCTAAATCCCATAGGATATAATGTGAAATATATTTTGGAGGATGGGATATCTGTCACTATCGTGATGGAGTAACTTCTCCGTCAATATCTAAATCAGGCCCTCAGATTTTTAGATTTTTTGTTCTTCCATTTTTAGGTCGAACCTAGGCAGCGCATGCACTGTGTCTGCGAGACATGCTGTGTTCAGAATATGGGCATTAACCATGACCACTCTTGCCATTTGTTCTTTGTTGCGCTTGTTTTAAATGCTTCATTTTTATTGGTGCATTTTGCTAAATGTCCCTCCTTTGCCTGCTAAGTTCCCGCCCAGGGAGGTTTCACCAAGAGAGCACTTTTGTTGGCCATTACACTACGTCATGCTTCCTCCTATTACAGTGTGTGATGGCCCCTCCTCCCTGCTCCTGTCTGGTTTTGACTTTGATCGCAGCTGCGATCCTTTCTCCTTGCAGCTCGGCGCCATGCTTCATGTTTGAAGGTATGTTTTTGTGTGCTTTTATTGTCTTTGACATGCTGACACTACCAATAATAAAATCTCTCCCAGCTTTCTGTCCTGTTTCTCATCTTTATGGTTACATTGATAAAGTATAGGGAGACCTTTACTTCTGCTTGTTTGATATAAAATTAGAACAACGAAGAGTGGATGTGAGTTTTGCTCATGCGTGCTCATCCCTCTCTGCCATTTTCTTTGACAATTGTTGGCGTTTTTTGCATCATGGGGATCTCCTACGTGCCCGGGGCTTGGATCAGCAGAGACCATTTCCAGGGTTCCGGGAAACCAAGGAGCGGGTGCTAAAATAGGAGGAGCATGTGATTGTGGTGTTTAGGTCCGAGCAAGGTTCTAGATGCCTTTGTAGTTTGCGTGACACATCGTCTGAGACTGAGCTCAGCCTTTCAACATGACAGGCTCTGCAGCTCTGGATAAGGGTTGAAGGTGTGAGATCTGCCATTAAGAGAGAGGGTCAGCCTTTCAGCTTTATTGGATTCAGAAGTGGGTCATTTTACGTGGCCTCTCCTGGGCTTGTCCATGTGTGGCTTGTGGCCGAGGAAAGGGTTAGAGAGGTGCATTGTGTAAAGTAGGTAGGGGCGGTAGTTTAATTGACGTCAGCATTTCATTGCCTAACTCTATGTTGTATCACTGCTTGTTTTTTCCAGAGCGTTAAGAAGAACCTGCCCAGAATGGACTGCTGGTGACCTCGCTTAAGCCACCAAGTTTGTTTTTAATCAGTCACTGGCTCCAGTATATTAATGGCAAAGTCACTTCTGTCTTGTAAGTGTACTGGTGCCGTTTGCGTGGTTTTGAAATGTTCTTCTTTTGTGTCTAGATACAGACTATATCGGAGGGTGAAAATGTTAAATCTGTAGTTGATTTGATGCCTCCTACCCTAAAGTTATTAACCTCTTTTATTTTCCTTCTTCTTGTGACTTTTTTTTTCTTCTGACTTTTTCACGATAGACCACTTTTCTAGTTACATCTGCACAGAATGCATGTTCCCTTCTAATGTCTCACAGGTACCTACACCTTAAAACAGCGGTCACCTCATTCTCTCAAAATTGTTGGTGAGTGAAATGGCCTTCATTTTGCCTTTAGTTGTGCCTTTGTGTTTCACTGTTGACCCCAGTGCATTTCGTGCTGGCAGTTCTGCTTGGCAGACTTGCCTAATCTGCCTGGCGCGCCTCGTCGCTTGTATTCATTGCATGTTTTGTGGTTTTTTTATATTTGTTCATGTGCTTTAGCTAAAATGTTTGTTTAGGCTGATCAAAAAAAGATTTTCTTTTGGGTGGCAGGTAACTTGTTTTCTGGTATGTCGGAGAGGTCCTAGATCCTTGCGTTATCATGACATCACAGGAACTTGATATCTTTGAACTTTTTTTTCAAAGTTCTGATACGCTTGAAATAAATCCGGGAGTTTGGACTTTTTGGTCTTTAAAATGATCAGGTTAGAAGTCTGCCTTGTCCCACCCTCTTTTCCACAGTATTGTGCTGTCCTTGCTCTGAGTTGACAGCAGAAGATGCTTTGATTTAAATGGCCACATCATAAGAAGAAGGAGATTGCACCACTGTCTAGGCCTTTTTGGGTCACGCGTGCAACTGCTTTGACCTGTTGTGAGTATTGTGGGCTTTTAACCACACCCACTGCACGCCCATCACTTTCACTTGTTCGTGGGCTTGCCTTTCAAAAATCCTTTGTTATCATTGGTAAATGCTTTAGGATTGTCCCTCCTTGGAGTTGTTTTGTTACCGCCTTTGGGACTGACCCTGTTATATGGATAATTGCTCAATTGCAGATATGCTCCACTGCAAGCAAACTTCTTTTTCCTTTTGTGACTCTCCTTCGCGCTCATGCTCCTGGCGACCATGGCACTTTGAATAGGCTCACTTAGGTCAACTGTTTTACTTTTCATTTTCAATTTATGTGGCAGGAAAAGTCCATTTAGGAATTTACAATGCTAATAGCTCTAACTCGAGCAAATGGGAGATCCATTGCATTGCAAATGCTTGTTTTATTTATATGCAAGGCATATGGTCTTAATCTGTGCTCACTTTAAATAATTTCCATTATCTAATAAATAAGCAGGAGTTCTTGACAGAATTATTTTTGTGCATACTATTTATTTTTCAAATTCAGCAATGTACTTCCTGAATCGGTCGCCCCGTGTATAGCAGCGTATGTTTTAGACCAATAAGTGAAGCTCTTACAATCATGTATTGACTGTCTTATGTGCCCTACCCTTGTGGGCTACAGGAAGCTAAGTGAGTTTGGGGGAGATGCCAACAAGTATTTTGTTTTCTCTCAAGCATCAGAGGACATCCCCCAGGACAATCACACAGCTCTGATTGTTTTCCTGGAGATGTGATGCAAGTTGTGTAAACCTGAATTCATTGTGACCAGTGCTTCTGGGGCCTACAGGCATCCTAAGTTGTGATGCCGCTCATGGAGTCTTGACTGCATTATAGTCGTATTTAGCTGTTTTGAAAACCTGCAAAGTCTTTATCTGGTTCTCTAGCGTCCAATCTCGTATTTCTAATGCAGAGGAGGCTAGTTAATGTGCGTCGGTCATCGTTTAATTTTAATTTATCACCCTGCCTTCTCCCTTCAAGACTGATTTGGTAAGGTACGGAACCGATAGCTCTCAAAATTCTACAGTCTGTTCGCACGGAGGTTGTAATAGCAATCCTGGACCCCAAAGCTGCCTCTTGAGGATTTAAGCTTCTTTTGTCATCAAGTAATGGTTTCTTCTCTGTCCTTTAAATTGCACTTCCTCCAGGCTGAGTAAGGAGACACTAGTGCCCGACTTCTGTAACCCCATCTTCTTCAGAGTATGCTAGCAAGGTTCCAGGGCCACCTCCGTTATAATGAACCCTCCCTTACATTTTGTGCAGAGTATGAAGGGTTCTTTGTGCGAGGATTACCGTGCCCACTGTGGGGCTTGAGAGGACATGAAGTTTAAACTGCATCTGTTCTCCGAACGGTGCATCCCGTTCACGCAGAGCTTACAAAATGTCAGTGCAAAGCTTCTTTGACTATAGCTAAGACTTACATTTGGTTCATAATTTTTTAGAGCTGTGGTACCCTATCCTTGACAATTCTTGTTTCACTGTTTCTCATTAAAAGTTCGCTTTTGTGACGCATGATCTTGTAGAGCTGCTTGCTCACTGGTACTATGTGGCAGGAAAGGACCAAATTATAAGGCAGGGTTGACCAATTTATGTGGCAAAGCCCACTTATCCATTTGCAATGCCAATAGCTCTATCTCTCGCAAATGCGACACCTATTGTGAGTGCTGCTGCTAATAATATTGAGTTTATTCTAATCTTGGTAACGTTTGTACCTTGTATCTTGGTAAGCTGTAGTCCTGACCGGAGAGCCCTCTTTCTCAACAGCTTCTAAGCTTTTCTCTTCTGGCTCTCCTAATTGATGAGGGATCAAAGAACAACTTCTTATGTTACAGTTTACAGCTGCGTTATCGCCCTTCCTCTTTTCGATTCTAAGTTTAGGGCACAGTTTTTCTTTGGTTATATTAGTTGTTAGTTATTGTATTACTAATTAGGTATTTCCTCTCTTATTGAGCATTTATTGACCATTGGTCTCACTCGCTTTTCTCCTTCTTTACCAACATTTTCAATTTTATCGCTCACATTTTTTGCTGCATTAGCAATAACTTTTGTTATAGAAACACTACGTGGTGCAGAGGTTGCCGCTGAGGAATGGGGTGCCCTGGACTACTAGCGGGGTATGCAGGGTGTTCCAAAATTACTTCCTTCCTTGCTCTTAGATGTTTCTTGTAAATTTGTTGTCAGTGACGTGTGCTCGGCTCCTCCTAGGGACGCATCCATCAGCAAAAGTATTGAATTCAAAGTTCTTTGTAGCGACTGAAGCTCTGAGGAGAGGATAACATCAGTATATTCCCGGAGAGGATGTTCTGACAAGGCATCTCCAGGTAGACTGAAGGCCTCAGGTAGAATTCAGCAGACGGGTTACTCCATCACAATGGTGACGGCTATCCTGTCCGCCGATATCTTAATCCCATTGGGCAGAATGAGATTTAGATTTCGGTGCATGGGATATCCATCACTATTGTTACGGAGTAACCCATTTGCCGAGTTCTAATTCAGGCCCTGGATCTCCCGTTTGGAGGCACTAGCTATCTTCAGCCGGAGCTACCATAATCAGTTTAGGATGAGCCTGGACTAAAGCTTCTAGAACCTGGATCTTGCGTGGTAACTAGAGCACCTTATGGTATGTCAGGGAGATGGTACACCTTGTAGTAGAGGTTCAGGAGGTAAGAGCTTTAGGACATTGGAATGTTGAGCGCGCCATCGAAGGCACCGGAGTAGCTCCAGCCTGATACTGGCTGGTACAAGCCTTCCGCTCCAACATTCCAATGTTTGTCTTCATGTTTTTCCCTTTTTAATTTACAACATTCTACCCTTTGTGGTTGGAATGTTCTATTGGCCTTACAGCCCTTCTGGCTTCGAGCTATAGCGGTTGTTAAAGGCCGTCGCCCTCATTAACTCAGGTTCAGGGGATTTAACAACTGGTACAGCCCACTGCCAAGGGCCATAAGGCTATATTACAATTCAACAATCAATTGTAGACATTCTGATTAGTAATAGGGAGGCTTTCTCCGTGGTGCCTGTGTTGGACTTCAGGATACAAGTCCAAGTTCCACTGCACCAAGGACACAAAAGGTGATGGGAGGAATGCTTGCAATAAGCCTGACCCCCATGAGATCAGGGACACCAGAAACTTCAGAAACAGCAAAAAAGTTGTTGACTTCAAAACCAGCTTCCTTAATCGTCTCTGGCCCGATGTTCAGCTCTCCGTTAAGGTTCACCCTGAGAGATTCCCTGAGTTGATTAGTAATCCGTTTTTAACTTTGCTTCAGAATAGCGCGTGACCTCAGGTGCCTGGCTGTTGGAATATTCGTTCAGTCTTTGCGTGTGGCATCTTGGCACTTGGGCCTGATTTAGAGCTCGTGAATGGGTTAGTCCGTCACTATGGTGACAGATATCCCGTCCACCAAAATTGAAATCCCATTATGTCCTATGGGATTTATATTTCAGCGGACGGGATATCCGTCACTGTTGTAGCAGAGTAACCCGTCCACCGAAACCTAAATCAGGCCCTTGCTCTTATGCCTCTGTGAAGGGGGGTAAGTATTCTGCTATATGCTCTTGGGGATAGTCTAGATATTGGGGTTCTGATGCAAGGTTTACGTGCTGTCACAACAGTGACAGCCATTGTCGCTAAGGGATAAGAAAAGGCGAAGGAGAGCTCTCTAGTCCTCAAACATATGACTGGCTGTAACAATGTCCGTGTTCCTGACACAAGGAGCCAGGAACAACAGTCAATGTTGGTGAGGTAAAAAACAAACAAGCATTGACAAAAACACCTGTTTTTCATGAGCTAGGTGGATTTAACAAACAACTAATTCTGGTGTGTAGGCAAATTGGTATACATTGTACATGTGTTTCTAGAATACCGCGTAAGACTCTGAAGTAGCTTGTGTCTTGAGATGGCCGAGACTTCGTAATACCCTTTAAAGTAAGTCGGCATGGGTGAAGACTGCCACCAAGAATGGCGGCATGGATGCGTGAGGCAGATGTACATGTGCCATATTTAGAGGGGTTTGCAGAGTCGGGAGCAGAGGTTCATGCGTTAGGGTCAGCAGTGTGGCAAGGATGCCGGGGGTCTTGGTGCAAGCAAAAAAAAGGCTGCTTTCGACTGTTATGGGGTAGTAAATTACAGAAATTATCGGGGTTCAGTGGGCACCCTGGGGCTTTGGGTCCCGGTTTAAATGCACCCACATTACCAAAGGTAGCTCCGAATCTGACCAGGACCTGTCCCTGCAATGTGAAGAGCTGGTGAAGAAACATTTCGGCAGAAAATCGACCATTGTTTATCAAATTGGTACATATTGTGGCAGCAATTGAGGGCACTGTGTTCTCTTCCCAAAGTGAGGGTGCCCAGTCTGTGCCCACATACGCTGGAGGTGTACCCCATCAGGTTCGGGGCGCTACACTTTATTTTACAGAAAGTCCACCACTATTGGCTGGGTGATCTCTCATGAGGTTAACTCCACCAGACATGGCCAGCTGTGAGGTCAACCCCACCAGACATGGCCACTTGTGAGGTCAACCCCACCAGACATGGCCAGCAGTGAGGTTAACTCCACCAGACATGGCCAGCATGGTGTCAACCCCACCGGACATGGCCACCTGTGAGGTCAACCCCACCAGACAATGCCAGCAGTGAGGTTAACTCCACCCGACATGGCCAGCAGTGGTGTCAACATCACACGACATGGCCACCTGTGAGGTTAACTCCACCCGACATGGCCAGCAGTGGTGTCAACCCCACCAGACATGGCCACCTGTGAGGTGAATCTCACCAGACATGGCCAGCAGTGAGGTGAACCCCACCAGTCATGGCCACCTGTGAGGTCAAACCCACCAGACAATGCCTGCAGTGAGGTTAACGCCACCAGACATGGCCAGCAGTGATGTCAACCCCACCAGACATGGCCACCTGTGAGGTCAACATCACACGACATGGCCACCTGTGAGGTTAACCCCACCAGACATGGCCATCAGTGAGGTTAACCCCACCAGACATGGCCAGCAGTGAGGTTAACTCCACCACACATGGCCAACAGTGAGGTTAACTTCACCAGACATGGCCACCTGTGAGGTCAACCCCACCAGACATGGCCACCTGTGAGGTGAACCCCACCAAACATGGCCACTATTGAAGTTAACTCCAAAACACATGACCACCATTGAGGTTAAGTCCAACAGACATGGCTACCAGTGAGATCGACTCCACCAGCCATGGCCACCGGGTAGGTCAATCCCACCAAACATCGCCACCAGTGAGGTCAACCCTACCAGACATGGCCACCAGTGTGTTCAACCCCACCAGACATGTCGACCAGTGAGGTCCCTGCACCAGACACGACCACTAGTGAGGTTTATTTCACCAGACATGGCTACCAGTCACTGTGCTTGGCAAAGTCCGAGCTAAACCTCGGAGGTGTCGATGACGAAGCTGGAGTTATGTCAGCTCCTGGGCTCTTTGCCACCTAGCGAACACTGTGTAGGGTGGTTATTCTGCACTACACGCCCTAGGCGAGGAACCTGACCCTTCTGAAAGATTTGGTTAGGCCCAGAAGCCTAGCTAGTATGCGGGCAGTAGCAGCTGATGAATTTGAAACTGGTGGTAGATACATTCATGGTCAAACTGCCCAGTTATAGCCAAAATCCTATTAAGAGATCAGAAAAATCCAGGGGGCAGTGGGCAGTTGGCTTCTCCCTCCCAGCACGAGGGAAGTTGGAAGAATACATCAGGAGTAATAGCGCCTTTTACAGCTCCACGGGTCTCATTTACACGTTTCTGGCGCAGGGCAGCGTCGCAAGTCTTCGAGTCCTGCGTCAAAAGGAAAGGGAAGGAATGCGCCATATTAATGAAATACGGCGCATTTCCTGTCCGTTCTGCCTGAGTCAGCGCACAAACTGGTACCTAGTGCCAACTCAGGCAACCTTGTGCAAGTGTGTCTGCATTGTCAGCAGGATGGTTTTTGTGCAGGAATGGGCACCTTCCTCCACAGAAACAATCCCCAGAGGCGTTTTCCTCTTTCTATGTGCGCTGCAAAATGCGGCACACATAAAAAGATGGAAAAACTTGGAGAAATAAAGATATTTCTGGGTGGCGTAAGATTTTGACGCATTCCCAGGTTTACAGATCCTTGGGTTTTGTGTGGGAACAGCCATCACAATGCCCGTGGAACACCTACTTGACGTAGTTTAAAGCAATGTAGTGATTTGTGCTGCGTTGCCTTACTCCATATCTACGAGGCCATGAAAAGCCATCCAAAGTGGCTTTGCTCTCCCTTGTAGATATGGGCCTGCACAATGCGCTGCCGGTGCGTCAAAAAAGTCACGCACCGGTGGGCGCACAGGGCTTGTAAATAAGAGTAAGAGGGCCAGATCTACACCGCTCCTGCCCCACCTAACGACACCATGGTTGCACTGTATTTACACTACGGCGCACCATGGCACTCGTTTCCACAATAGCATCATAATTTATGACACTATTGTGGCACTATGATGGATTAGCGCCATAAATTATGGCATTAGTGCAGCAAAGCACTAGGGTGGCCCATAGGTTACCAGGGCCCGTCACTTTAACGCCTGCCCCGAGCAGACCGTTAAAAATGATGGAAAAAATGGCGCATTGAAATCCTGTAGATTTCACTGCGCTGTTTTTTGGGGCCTCCCTGCGTGGGAACGCCCCCTTTGCATATATTATACCTGGCGCAGGTATAATGTGGTGCAAGGGGTTAGAAAGTAGCGCAATGCTAGAAATATGCCGCTTTGTAAATATGGCGAAGGAGAATGCCCTCCCTAATGAAAACTTAGGGGGTCATTCTGACCCTGGCGGTCACCGACCGCCAGGGCCAACGACCACGGAAGCACCGCCAACAGGCTGGCAGTGCTTCCTGGGCCATTCTGACCGCGGCGGTAAAGCCGCGGTCAGAAAAGGGGAAACCGCCGGTTTACCCCTGGCCCAGGGAATCCTCCAACAGCGCCGCCATGGGGATTCCGACCCCCTTCCCGCCATAACAGAATGGCGGGAACGGGTGTTGTGGGGCCCCTGGGAGCCCCTGCACTGCCCATGCTTCTGGCATGGGCAGTGCAGGGGCCCCCTAACAGGGCCCCACAAAGATTTTCAGTGTCTGCTTTGCAGACACTGAAAATCGTGACGGGTGCCACTGCACCCGTCGCACCCCTGCAAATCTGCCGGCTCCATTCGGAGCCGGCTTCCTCTTTGCAGGGGCTTTCCCGCTGGGCCGGCGGGCGATCTTTTGGAGATCGCCCTCCGGCCCAGCGGGAAAGTTAGAATGACCGCCGCGGTCATTTGACCGCGGTGCAGTCTTTTGGCGGTTTCCGCCCGGCGGGCGGCGCCCGCCGCCCGCCGGGGTCAGAATGACCCCCTTAGTGTAAAAAAATTGCACTAGTGTGGCGCTAAGAGGCGCTAGGGCCCTGTAAATCTGGCACTAAGGGGGTCATTCTGACCCACGACCACGGAAGCACCGCCAACAGGCTGGCGGTGCTTCCTGGGCCATTCTGACCGCGGTAAGGGGAACCGGCGGTTTC
This sequence comes from Pleurodeles waltl, assembly GCF_031143425.1. Taxonomy (NCBI): domain Eukaryota; kingdom Metazoa; phylum Chordata; class Amphibia; order Caudata; family Salamandridae; genus Pleurodeles; species Pleurodeles waltl. The sequence goes on along the minus strand of NC_090447.1, from coordinate 1,530,837,385 downwards.
CCGCCAGTTTTCCCCTGGCCCAGGGAATCCTCCATGGCGGCGCTGCTTGCAGCACCGCCATGGGGATTCCGACCCCCTTCCCGCCACCCTGTTTCTGGTGGTTTTTACCGCCAGGAACAGGATGGCGGGAACGGGTGTCGTGGGGCCCCTGCACTGCCCATGCCACTGGCATGGGCAGTGCAGGGGCCCCCTAACAGGGCCCCACAAAGATTTTCAGTGTCTGCTTCGCAGACAGTGAAAATCGTGACGGGTGCCACTGCACCCGTCGCACCCCTACAACTCCGCCGGCTTCATTCGGAGCCGGCTTCATTGTTGCAGGGGGTTTCCCGCTGGGCCGGCGGGCGGCCTTTTGGCGGTCGCCCGCCGGCCCAGCGGGAAAGCCAGAATGGCCGCCGCGGTCTTTTGACTGCGGTGCGGTCATTCGGCGGTTCCTGCCAGGCGGGCGGCTCCCGCCGCCCGCCGGGGTTGGAATGACCCCCTAAGTCTCTAAAGATTGTCTAAAAAGACACAGGGGGGGTCATTTTGACCCCGCCGCCGCCTGGAGGGAACCGCCCCGCGGCGGCCATTCTGGGTTTCCCGCTGGGCCGGCGGGCGACCGCCAGAAGGCCGCCCGCCGGCCCAGCGGGAAACCCCCCTCAACAATGAAGCCGGCTCCGAATGGAGCCGGCGGAGTTGTAGGGGTGCGACGGGTGCAGTGGCACCCGTCGCGATTTTCAGTGTCTGCAAAGCAGACACTGAAAATCTTTATGGGGCCCTGTTAGGGGGCCCCTGCACTGCCCATGCACTGCATGCCCCACGACACCCGTTCCCGCCATCCTGGTTCTGGCGGTGTAAACCGCCAGAAACAGGCTGGCGGGAAGGGGGTCGGAATCCCCATGGCGGTGCTGCAAGCAGCGCCGCCATGGAGGATTCCCTGGGCCAGGGGTAAACCGGCGGGAAAACGCCGGTTCCCCTTTTCTGACCGCGACTTTACCGCCGCGGTCAGAATGGCCCAGGAAGCACCACCAGCCTGTTGGCGGTGCTTCCGCGGTCCCCGGCCCTGGCGGTCATGGACCGCCAGGGTCGGAATGACCCCCAGGATGTCCTCATGGGAGAGAAGTGCACAACGTCTGTAACACACCGTGGGCGCCTGGTGAGCCCTGACCAACCAGCATCACGTGATTGACAGGTGACAGCCCCCCCCCCCCTCCCCCCCCCCCGTGCGCCTCCACATTTCATGGGCCTCCCACTGCAAACAAGGCCCAGCTGCGCGGAATTCCAGGAATCCGAGGTCTGTCCCAGAGACCGACCCCCAGGGATCTTTGGGAATGCTTGGCACTGCCGGTGCCCAGTTGCCAAGGGGGCCGCCTCATAGAGAAACAATGATGAACGGCTCTTGGGCTCCTAAAAAAGAGCATTTTATTTGCAGTAGTGCTAGGATGCCCCTTGTGAAGGCTCATTAGGGGCCCTTAAAAGGACTGTCAGTGCCCCTGATGGACTCCATCTCCTCTCAAGGACTGAACTGGCTCCGAGCAGGCCGGCAGGGCTGGGGCTGCGCCCATCACCATGTGCGCTGGGATCGTTTTCTCCCCAGGCACGGGGGGCTCTAGAGAGGGAGGGGAGTCTGCCCACTAGAGAAGGATCCATGCACTACGCGCCCCTACCACCCTGCCCTAGTCCTCGGTGCACAGGGACCAGAGGGCACCGGGAGCTCACTCCCTCCCTAGTAATCCGCGAAAGGCTCTGGGTTGGCAAGAGGCCCGGGACTCCCGATGCCACCCGCGGAGCGGCGCATGGAGAGGTGGAGATTGGCCTCTGTGGGCCACTGACCTCCTGACCCCCCGGAGGTGGGCTGTATCCACCCCACCCTGGAGCCAGGCGGCTAGCACGGGGGAGATAAGATGGCCAAACCCCCCACTGCAGTGTGAACTCTGCCTGGCCCCTGGCACCCCGGCCCTGCCTCCCTGGAGGAGCCAAGACGCACCAGGCCTGCTGCTTGGGGTCTGTCTGTTCTCATGCTGGGGCTCCTGGAGTGAAAACAGGAAGAGAGCCTCTGCTCGGGAGTCTGCAAACTGTGCATGCCCCAGCCCGCGCCCAGTTCAGGCATGACCGAAGGGACGGACATCCATTGCACCAGATGAATGTGCCACCCTGACTCCCTGGTCCTGCGATATCACAGAACAAGGAGTCTACTGAGGTGTCTGAGAGGCCTGGGTATGTCCCACACCATTCCTCAGTCCAGGGGAGTCCTGAGGGGGTGGACCTGCAGTGAGTGCCTTCTCAGTGCTGATTACCCAGGGTGCACCTGGTGCCACCCTGCACCACCTCAGTACCAGGCTCTGCTAAGGTGTCTGAGAGGCCTGGGTATGCCCACCACCATTCCTCAGTCCAGGGGTGTCCTGAGGGGGTGGACCTCTAGTGCCTCCTCAGTGCTGATCACCCAGGGTGCCCCTGGTGCCACCCTGCACCATCTGAGCACAAGGCTCTGCTGAGATGTCTTAGAGGCCTGGGTATGTCCCACGCCATTCCTCAGTCCAGGGGTGTCCTGAGGGGGTGGACCTCTAGTGCCTCCTCAGTGTTGATTGCCCAGGGTGCACCTGGTGCCACCCTGTACCATCTCAGTACCAGGCTCTGCTAAGGTGTCTGAGAGGCCTGGGTATGCCCCACGCCATTCCTCAGTCCAGGGGTGTCCTGAGGGGGTGGACCTGTAGTGAGTGCCTTCTCAGTGCTGATTACCCAGGGCGCCCCTGGTGCCACCCTGCACCATCTGAGCACAAGGTTCTGCTGAGATGTCTTAGAGGCCTGGGTATGCACACCACCATTCTTCAGTCCAGGGGTGTCCTGAGGGGGTGGACCTCTAGTGCCTCCTCAGTGTTGATTGCCCAGGGTGCACCTGGTGCCACCCTGTACCATCTCAGTACCAGGCTCTGCTAAGGTGTCTGAGAGGCCTGGGTATGCCCCACGCCATTCCTCAGTCCTCGGGTGTCCTGAGGGGGGGGACCTGTAGTGAGTGCCTCCTCAGTGCTGATTACCCAGGGTGCACCTGGTGCCACCCTGTACCATCTCAGTACCAGGCTCTGCTAAGGTGTCTGAGAGGCCTCGGTATGCCCCACGCCATTCCTCAGTCCTGGGGTGTCTTGAGGGGTGGACCTCTAGTGCCTCCTCAGTGCTGATTACCCAGGGCGCACCTGGTGCCACCCTGCACCATCTCAGCACAAGGCTTCTGCTGAGGTGCCTGCAGTGCTTAATTTGTGCTTGTTGTTTCCTGTGCTGGGCATGGGCACTTATTTTTTAGGGCTGGCACTTATTTTTCATCCTTTACTGCGAGCAAAAGACACATATGGGAAAGTGGAAATGCAGAAAGCTGCAAGAGTGAGCTGAAGGGGCAGGGAGTGGCTGTAAATGGATTAAAGTGGCCCGAGATGGTTTCAGGATTACTCTGCCTCAGTATTCCGTGGTCGCACGTTTAATTGCAGCAGCTGCGTGTTCAAGAGGAGGGCTTTGGGCACCGGCAGCTTTTTATTTACAAGTTAAGCACTGGGTGTCTGAGAGGCCTGGGTATGCCCTACGCCACTCCGCTGTTCAGATAACCCATGGGGCACCTGGTGCCACCCTCACCCTCTCACCCTCATCATCAAAATAACTTTATTCGGACTATGGCCATAAAAACATAAAATAAACAGCTAAAACACTTTATCCATTTGATTAATAAGAACACAGACTTTTTTTGATACCAGATCTTAAAACACCCCCAACCTAAAAATGAAAAAATCATTTCCATTTAGCTTGAAATTAAGAGGCATACAAATTCTTTGCAAATATAATAAACCCTCTTTGTATGATTTAACATTTTGCTTCTTTAAAATGGGATGTAAAAACTGCAATCTGGGAGCCTTGTGCCAAAAAGCATAGAATGCGTTGTAGGCGTGGAGTGAAGCCATGTGCACACGGTATGAGAGGCCACCAAGGACACGGAGCCATGTGCACACGGTATGAGAGGCCACCAAGGACACGGAGCCATGTACACACGGTAGGAGAGGCCGCAAGGACACGGAGCCATGTACACACGGTAGGAGAGGCCGCAAGGACACGGAGCCATGTACACACGGTAGGAGAGGCCACCAAGGACACGGAGCCATGTGCACACGGTTGGAGAGGCCACAAGGACACGGAGCCATGTACACACGGTAGGAGAGGCCACCAAGGACACAGAGCCATGTGCACACAGTAGGAGAGGCCACAAGGACACAGAGCCATGTGCACACGGTATGAGAGGCCACCAAGGGAGGAGCCAAAATGGCGGCCGGGACGGTCGCTTGATCTGAGCGCTCCGTCCCCGGCTGGATGAAAACATCCTGAAAGGCGCCCCCCGTAGCCTTGTTGGAGTGGCTGGGACGGCGGTCCGACTGGGGAGGACCGGAGCGTCCGCTGTGTGTAGCGGGCTCCGCGCACCGGAGCCGTGTTTCGCGGGCTCGCGCCGGGTGCTGTGAGGAGCGGGAGGGGTTGCTCCTGCGGCCCCGGTCGCGCTCTCGCGTTGCTCGGCCGCCTCTCACTCTTGTGCGTGCAGGCGCCCGGGGGGGCTGAGGCGCCGCGGCCGTGCGGGCCGCATTGAGAATTTTGTAAAAAAAAAATTTCGAGGCGCCCCGAGGCGCGCGAGGCGGGTGCCGGCCCGAGGGGCCAGAGCGCCATCTTGGACGTGCATAAGCCAGAGGAGCACAGAGAAGGGGCATCCCTGCCCAGGAGTGAAGATTCATCGCTATGGCAAATTAAAAGTACGCAGGAGGTTTAAAGAAGGAGTGAGAGGAATGAGGTGGGGAGGGCATCTGGGGGGGTGAAAAAATGAAAACTAACGCTGCGGGGAAGCTCCTGGACTATTGGACATACCCCCCCACCCCACCTCACCATTAATTCAGGGGCGCAAGACCGGTGTGGGCCGCGTACCCCCAAGAGCTTGGATCTGGTAATCAGCGTGGTGCGGACGGCTGGTGCACGAAGCGGGCGCGTGGCCTGCGCTAGACCCCCCTGCGCTGGGCACCTGACATGACTGTCCTCCACTAAATGAAGCCCATCCGCGGCGCCTGTCGTTTATCCTGTGTTGCGGTCTTTCCCACGCGGTGCCGCCTCCCCCGGCCCTCAAATACGCTCCCCCTACATTAGGGGGAACCTCTGGCACCAAGCCCAGCCATCATACAAGTGGGAGAGAGTGCTCTCCGCCAGCTCCTACGCTCCCCGCACACCCCGGTGGGTCCTGCAGACAGTCCCACGAGAACCCAGCGCCGGACCACTAAATTAATCAATGGCTGCAGTGCCTGTCTATGGCTACAAGGCCCCAGGCAACCAACACGCCTGAATAAGGCTACAACATCCCTTGGCATTGCTGGTCAATCTCACGCTCTTAACAACGAATGTGTACACCACGCCCACGTCTCTCAGTAAGAGTTTAAAATAACGAACTAAGTGGACTAAAAGCGCGAACTCACTGTAGATTGAGAGGAGATCTCGAAACAGCCAAAATGGCCGGCAGAGCCAAAGCAACTAAGAATTCAGACCGAACCACTCAAGGATTAACGTCGGCCGACCAACAATCTAACCCATCCCTACAGTCACTGGAGGGTACACTTCTTGCGCATTCTGCTCAGTTTGAGTAAGTACTGCAGGCAATATTGGACACTAAGTCATCTCTGGAGAGCAGAATAGACGCAGTTGCGCAGGACTTGAACCTTCTGCGAGTGGACCACCGAAGCCTAGCTGAAAAAGTGAAAACAACAGAAGCTGAAATAGCCGACTTAACTCCAATAGCGCAAGGAAACCAAAAGCAGATCCAGCGCATGGATGAGGAGCTGAAGGTACTTAGGAGGAGATCAGAGGAAATGGAGAGCAGGGCGCGTCGCAATAACGTGAGGTTTCTGGGTTTCCCAGAAAGCATGCGACAACCGGAATCAGAAATTTCCCTAGAGCAGTGGCTAATCAAGGAGGTGTTAAATGGGGCTCCATCTAAGTTTTTTTCAGTTGAAAGGGCTTACAGAATTCCGGGTAGACCCCCGGCCCCCGGCCAGTCCCCCAGGCCATTGATTGCTAGGTTCTTGAACTACAGAGATCGAGATGCAATATTGCAACAATTCCGCAGTAAAGGACCATTCAAATATGAAGATTCGAACATTAACGCATACCCAGACTTTACACAAGAGGTGCAGAACCAACGCAATTCTTTCATCAAAATTAAGCAACGCCTACGGGAACATAACATAAAATACGCCCTGCTCTTCCCTGCCAAACTAAGGGTAGTAATGGAGGACCGCACCCATTTATTCACAAACCCCGAAGATGCCTGGACATGGCTCCACGCCAAGGGCCTAGCACACCCCCGGGAAGACAAGGAAGGGGATGAGAAATGGCAAACTCTTGCTGCAAGAAAGCGATCCAAAAGACGCACCAGGGGCCAGCCCAATGACTGGCAAGCAGCAGAAGAAAGAGCAAAAGTGCTAAAAGAGACGCCGTTACACATGCAAAGTCACAGTGCAATAGCTAGAAAACCCCCAGAGCTGGGATCGGACTCAGACACAGCCAGCTCCACATCCACGTTAACAGGAGAACTAGGTGGCCCAAAGGTCACCCCCAGAACTGCTGACGAACTTTAAAACTATACGCACACTCCCAGTGAGACCACCAGCGATGATGCTTGAAACCCGTAACTCTGCAGAGACTTTGTGGTACCGCCGAGGTGTGGGGACAAGGTGCCTCCAACAATATGTATCTTTGACATAAACGCTAGATTAAGGGATAGGGGGCGCACGGGGGCGGAATATGATTGGCGGACGGGGCCAGAGGGAACAAATTCATACCTAGGTGGGGCGCCTGACGAAATCAGCGGACTAAGTCTGTGGAAAGATGTGAGCCCCCTATAAAAGCCACATCTGAACGATATGAGAATCCCACTATGCAAATCCAACCGGATATGGGTTATTTCACGTTTTTTTAAGTTTAGTAGTTTCACAGTAGTTGAAAGTAGTGTAGGGGGTTTAATAAGGGAAGTAGGGGTTGATAGCCCAGTAGAAACGCAAGCTCCAGAATAACTTAATGCACAAGTTGAACACCTGCGCCCGCTATATTTAAATACCAGCTACAGAATGGCAGTGACCAGATGGGCCAATCCTAGTCCCCAGATCCGTAACACAGCAATGCACCCTCAGAATCCCAAATGATGTCTTCCTGCAATAACATTAAAAACCAGTATATCATAGTAACATGGAATATTAGGGGTCTTGGGGCGCTGAGTAAACGGGCCAGAGTGCATGCACGACTCAAACGACTAGGAGTACATATAGCTATTTTGCAAGAGACACACATGTTAGAGGGGGACCTGCGCGACCTGCGCACGAAATGGGGAGGTCAGCTGATAGGCACAACATACTCGGCATTCGCAAGGGGGGTGTTGATCTGGATGGCGGCAGGAGTTCCATTCCTCTTGACAGCACACAAGATAGATCAGGGTGGGAGATACGTAGTGGTGGAAGGTAGACTAGATGGCAGACAAATGGCGGTGGTCGGGGTATACGCTCCAAACAGTGGCATCACGGGTTTTCTTACCACTCTCACTCCAACATTGCTGTCCCACCCCATGGCCTTAACCATCTGGGGCGGCGATTTTAATAGTACCCCATCTGCAGTATTGGATAGAACCAGTACCTATTCAAGCTCACTAACCAATAGGAAACCTACAGGTCCCCTGCAAGAATGGGCAAACGTTATGGGACTCCATGACATATGGCGACTAGGTCATCCAGAACAAAAAGAGTATTCATTTTACTCAGTACCGCACAACACCCATACTAGAATAGACATAATATGGGGCACTCGCGAAATAGGGGCACTGGTCACCGAATCTGAATATTTAGCAAAGACGCTCTCGGATCATGCGCCTCTGAGAGTAATACTGAACTGGGGTAGGGCACGTCAAGCAGTCCCCACTTGGAGATTTTAGGCGGAGGCCTTACAAGACCAAGCATTCACCGAAATATTGGGGAAGTCTATAAGCCAATACTGGGAAATAAACGCTATGTCTGCAACAACTCGGGCGACAGAGTGGGACGCCCATAAAGTAGTAACACGCGGAGTATGCATATCCACTAGGTGGGGAGTGAGACGCTCCCTACAGGCAGAGATTAGCAAACTAGAGAAGGAGCTAAGAACAGCGGAAAAAGCGGTAGCACTACGGGAAATTTCCAACACCGTCCTCAAAGAAAAGCGCTCAAAATATAATGATGTAGACAGCAGACTTCGCTGTCACGACTATAACTACTACTTAACTAGACTGCATACGGAAGGAGATAGATCAAGCAGAATGCTAGCTTGGCTACTCCGCGAAGATAGACAGCAAGCCCCGATAGGTGCCATTCGCGCGGGCGTGCAAGAGATGGCTACCACACAGATAGAAATAAACGAGACATTTAGGAATTATTACTCAAACTTATACACTAAACGCACCTCGTGCACAGCTACACAACTTGAGGCTTTTCTTGCGGACTCCCTCCTGCCCCAAATATCACAAACAGATAGAGACATAATCGAATCCCCCATAACAACAGAAGAAATAGAACTAGCCCTTGCGCAGTTGCCCAGGAACAAAGCACCCGGGTCAGATGGCCTCCCCTCGGAATATTATAAAGCTTATCTACCCAGCCTGAAACCCCATCTGCTAGGAGTGTTCACAGAGGCGTGGACTAAAGAAAGCCTACCTATATCCCAAAGGGAAGCTATGATAGTGGTACTCCCTAAACAGGGCCGAGATCATACGGACGTCAAATCCTATAGACCACTATCGCTTCTAAATACCGACTGCAAAATATTAGGCAAAATATTAGCTAATAGATTGGCCCCCCACATGCACTCAGTGATACATACGGACCAAAATGGCTTCATTCCAAAGCGTAACACCTTCCTAAATATTCGCAGACTGTTGAGTATAATGGGGGACACCCCCCGTGATGCACAGGAGGAAATGGTGCTCTCACTAGACATAGAAAAGGCCTTTGATACTCTGGAGTGGGATTTCTTGTTGGCAACGATGGCGCGCATGGGAATAGGCCCTAATTTCATCCGTTGGGTCCGGACATTGTATTCCAATCCAAGTGCGAGGGTGAAGACGGGCGGGGTGATTTCCGATAGTTTCCCGATTTCCCGGGGTACACGGCAGGGCTGCCCCCTATCCCCGCTATTGTTTGCCATAGCAATGGAGCCATTAGCGGCGAGAATACGCCTCATGGAACACGAATGGGGAATAATTAGAAACGGGTTATACCACACGGTCTCATTATACGCAGATGATGCTTTAATATATATCAGAAATGGCTGTGCAGTTATTCCCTCTGTAATATCCTTATTGGCTGAATTCGGAAGCCTGTCAGGCCTTGTGGTAAACTGGGAGAAGTCCTGTGTGTTTCCCCTGGCGAAGAGGACTCCCAACAATCAGGATGCCCCTAGGCTAGGGCACCTAAAGTGGTGCCCGACAACATTTAAATATCTTGGGATAAACATATATCATAGCACAGAAGATTTGAGAGACGGGAATTTGGGGAGGGCGCTAATCTCCATAAAAGGCTCCCTGCAATTCTGGAATAAGCTCCCGCTCTCGCCACCCGGCAAGGTGGCGATTGCCAACATGTTGATCCTACCTAGACTGCTATATTATTTTGCGGCCCTGCCGATACTGATTCCCAAAAGCTTTTTTGGCAATTTAAACACAGCTCTACTGCAGCTCATCTAGGGTGGAGGCAGAGCACGGGTGGCACTAACCACGCTACAGCGCCCGCTAGATAACGGCGGCCTGGGAACCCCTAATTTTGAAAGATACTATGCAGCTGCGCAACTTCAGTGGGTCCAACATTGGATCCACAGACCAGAGCAGGCAGAACCCATGAGCTTAGAGCCTCGGCGGAACGGGACCCCTCTCATAAATTGGCTGTCATCTAAGCCCCCCAAAACGGAACAGGTCAACCCATTGCTTGCAGTTGCACACGTGTGTTGGGCTAAATATGTGCAAAAAGGAGCGGATAAGTTTCCGTACTCTCCACACATACCACTCAACTACTTATTGGTGGGGACAGCAGCCGGAATGCAAGCTGCGAGGGTGTGGAGTGAAGCAGGAATACAGACAGTAGGAGACTGCTTTGAGGATGGCAAATTAATGTTGTTTGAGGCTCTCCAGGCCCTCACGGAGATAAGACCGGGTCAGTTCCTGACATACAACGCTGTATGCCACGAAATAAGGAAAATATGGGGGGCAGGAATTTTGGAACCAGCGATTTCCCCAGTAATTCACCAGCTTTTACAATATAATGACCAAACAAAAATAATATCCAACTTATACAAAACACTTAACAAGACTCCTGAACCACAGGCGGGGAAAGCCTGGGGGAGTTGGAACGCAGTACTCCCCACACCGATCCCACAGGCAGATTGGCCAGAAGTCTTATCCCACACCCGCGGTGTGTCAAGGAATCCCAGATTTAGGTACACTCAATTCAATTTCATGCATCAAACATATCTCTCACCAGCCAGGATAAAGCGTATGTTTCCCGATTCTGAGCCAGTATGCCCAAGATGCAAAACACCGTCAGCACCATTCTACCATATGGTATGGGATTGCCCTAAAATACAAACGGCCTGGGTGGAGGTGGTAGGGGAGGTATCCGAGCTAACAGGGCTTGCATTGATAGCAGAACCCAGGTCCTGCCTACTGGGTCTGAGAAAGAGACCAAAAAAACAAAGATACCTACACAAGTTTATAGACTTAGCCTTTTTAATGTATAAAAGACTAATAGCGATACACTGGAAAGCCCCCAAGGCTCCCGACCTGAAATCCTGGCACTCTCTAATACTACGCTAGGCTCGTACTGAACACCAGGTACTAAAACGTATGGTACGCGAGGGGAGACAACACACAGGGTGCACCACCTGGGACGATCTGGTAACAAAATTGGAGGCCAAAAACGATGAGATGCCCCCTTGAATGTGGGAACACACACTTGCAATAACTACGACACAAATTACCCTGCATCTCCCACTACAAAAATAAAACCCAGAGGACACCCAGGCTCTACAGCATATGCGCATCACCCCTATCCCCCTCTCTCATAGCAACATACCGTCAAATCCCCGTTACTGTAGTACCAGCGATACACGAGGAGTAGGAAACATGGGCAACTGCCCGCATTTATTATTTTGAATGGTGCCCCCGTTAATCAGCCAGGGAACTAACGCATGCAAAACAGGGCCCACACTGGTCATGGGCGAATACCTTCATAAGATAAATAGCAAGGGTAAACTCATGGCGGGTGTAGTTAGAAATGATACTGTAAAATTGGAAGTGATCCATCTTGTGATTATTGGGGGGGTTTGTGATTGTTAAATGGTTTAGTTACCAGATATTGTACTGGGTTATCCTGTGGTTGAAAATTGAACAATTTGTATTACATGACTGGAACATAAAATCAATAAAAATATTTAATAAAAAAAAAAAAAAAATGAGAGGCCACCAAGGACACGGAGCCATGTGCACACGGTAGGAGAGGCCACCAAGGACACGGAGCCATGTGCACACGGTAGGAGAGGCCACCAAGGACACAGAGCCATGTGCACACGGTAGGAGAGGCCACCAAGGACACGGAGCCATGTACACACGGTAGGAGAGGCCACCAAGGACACGGAGCCATGTGCACACGGTAGGAGAGGCCACAAGGACACCGAGCCATGTACACACGGTAGGAGAGGCCACAAGGACATGGAGCCATGTGCACATGGTAGGAGAGGCCACAAGGACACCGAGCCATGTGCACACGGTAGGAGAGGCCACCAAGGGATGGACACAGCTCAGCCTTAGTCTGGTCAGGAACAACCCGGGCTACCAATTTCTAACCCATAACAAATCCGGTGCCACCCCCTGATACCACTGAACTGGAGGCAGAGTATCAATATGCCCATTGATCTGGATTCCTCCATGTGAGACCCGTAGATCTGTAATCCGCCGTAATCCGCTCGGGATCATCAAACAGATCTCTACCCCAAGCCTGTCAAAGGCGGCCTTTGTGTAGGTGAGCGAAGGGATCCTGTCTAAAACAGCCCCCCACAACTTGTGTAGAGAATTGTGCTTCGGGGTACTCCATATCTTCAGCCATAGACATATGGGCCCAGCCTCAAACCATCTTCGATGAGGGCGGCTTCTGATTCCGCAGGCAAACTAAAGCTCGCGATATCTCTTGGTGCGGAAATAAATCCTCCTAAAAATCAGTCTTCCCCACACTGCAGCTTCTCTACAGATAGGATCCCACAAACTCTGCGTCGTGGGCACCTATCGCTGCGCATTGCTGTTATAGGTTTGAAGGGTCTCTTGGGCCGGTTTACCTCCCAATCTTGATGCAAACCCAAAACCCGCCTCTGCTGCGGCTCCAATTTTTGTGATCTAACAGTATTTAGTCAATCCGACTTCCTATCCTGATCAAAAAGGAATCCCAAATAACTAAAGGTAGAAACTTTTCCGACCAATATGCCTCGTAAACGAAAGAGTCGGGTTTTAAGATTTTTTGGACCGCTAGACATAACAAATGATTTCAGTAAATTAACTTTAATTTAAAATTTAAGATGAATCATGAACTGAATGAAACCATCAAGGAGTTTTTGGAGGCACTTGTTGTACGCGCTAGCAAGACCACATCATCTGCGTACAGCAAAACTGGTCCATAAAGGCTATCTATTTTTGGAACATCTTCTGTGCACTTGATTAAAAAGAAGCCCAATAAATTTATATAAAATAAGAATAAAAAAGGGGCTAAAATACAGCCCTGCCGTACACCTTTTACCACCCTTGTAGGGGCCGTTGAATCCCCCCTCGTAGAAAAGCTCACTTTTGTACCGGTGTCCTGGTGCATAAGCCTTTTCAGGGTCTATAACTGTTAGTCTATCCCCGCCTGCTCAATGATCCCCCAAAGGATGTCCCTGTCAACCATGTCAAAGGCACCAGAGAGGTCCATAAAGGCCATCTGGACGACTCCTCTCCTGGCCGCCACATAGTTATCTAGGATAAGAATAAGATTGGGCTCCTGCTCTGGAGTCCCCAGATCTGGTCGAAAACCATATTGTGGAGGGCTAAAGAAAAATAATTCTTCCGCCCAGGACTCTACCGTTCCCAGAATCCCTCTGCCCAGGATTTTTGCCGTAGAATCTAATAACAAATGGGCCGATAACAAGCGGGATCATGCCTGTTGTCCTTCTTATAAATCGGAACAAAAACTGACTCTCCACGATGGTACCAACTCCCCCTTTATTCCAGCCCATATTACATTTGTAATTAAGGGGGCACATAGTTCAGAGTTCGCTTTATACGGCTCTACAGGCACCCCATCGGGCCCCGGCGCCTCACCGCTAAAAGCATTTGTGACTGCTGCCAAATCTACCAGATCGGCCACCAAGGCTTCATCAGGCCTTTGCTCAAGATCCCTTGATATGGCTTTTTGTTCTAAATTAAAAACTTTAGAAAAATAACCTCTCCATTCCTGCTGAGAGATGTTACATGTGATCTCGCTCATGGGGTGCTCACCAAAAAAGGGGTGGTTTACTATTGTCCAAAACAGAGGTGGACCTCTAAGCTGCGAGGCCTTCTGAAGATCATCCCACACTTTTGACCTCAGTTCTTGTTTCCGCTGGTTTGGGGCATCCTTATAATTTTATCTTGCTGACCTAATTTTTAAAACATCACGAGGGACAGCATTGGTAGCCAATTCTAATGCTTGAAGGGCAGTAGTGTACAATCGTTTGAGAACCAAGTCTGGCCTCGACATGCTTTTCTATGCGTACTTGAGGTTAGCCCACTAGCAATCGCCTCAGATAAATGTCTATAATTGGCTGTAATACTGACAAAATCAAGGGAGATCAAAAGACAACCCATAAACTCAATTTAATGTGTGGTAACCAGATGTCCTAAAAATTGCTTCGGATCGACAGAGTCCCACCGTAAGCGGACTCCTTTTTTCCTGGCTGTATCGCGGGGGTCACCTTTTTTGACTGTGGCTTATCTATACTCAGATGAGGAATTCGTAAACTCACCGGATTGTGATCTTTAAATGGTAGGGGATGAGTTTCGCAAACCAAGGGGTACTGGGCCAAATCTCTCGAGATTTAGGATTGACAGTTGGCCAAGGGCACTATCAATATCCTTCAATTTTTTCACCATTGGAACCAGTTTAATATCTAACAGATCACTAATGTACAATTTTAGAAACTCCCAATAGTCGTCAGCCTAGGGCATAGTCTGGGTTGAAACAGTTATGCTGGTCTGGCCAGTAATTGTCCTAGCTGGCCTACCTGTGCCAGGCGGGCTAACATTTTGGGTAGACTGGGCATCAGGCATGAAATTACCAGGCGCTTGATTTCTATGTGCCTCTTGTTGCCGGCCTATGAGTGACTCTAGCCACATCCCACCCGCACACCCACCTGACCCCCCCAGTAGCTCTCTTCTGTGGCTCAAACATTTGAATTGGATCCATTGCCCCTTCCAAAAGTAGTGTTTCTGTGGGTTGGGAAGGAGTGGCAGACAGAAGCGGGCGAGGGGATGAGGAGTTGTTGAAGACAAGCAACGTTCGGCTAATTTAATTAAATTTGTCACTAAATCCACCGCCCTCACCAACAAATTATCAATAGTTGAATGATCCGCCCCGATCACCATTCCCCCTGCAGTAGCTTGTTTCCTTTTTCCCATTTATGCTCAATGATAACCCAGAATAAGTTTGCAATTATCCTAGGCAACAAGAAGGGACGAAGTGTCTTCTACCGTCCACCTCCCCACACACGATATAAACTATATCCAGAATTCCCAAACATTTTAAGTATTTTGCCAAAAGTACATAGAGGTCCAGTCTCGTAAATCCTAAACTAAGGGGGGTGGGGCTCTTCCGGTCTATGATGGGCTAAGATGGGCCCGGTCTTGGCCTGGTCTTCGCCCGGGCGCGTCCAGCGCTGCAGTAAATCCCAGCGCTTTTATAGAGCATCAGTACCTGTGCAGCAAAGCAGGCTGGGGGACGAAGTCCCACCCCAACTGTGGTGATCAACCCCCAGGAATAGGTGCCTACAGATCTCCTTCGAAGTGCGCGTCCCCTATAATTGTTTCGGCTGCAACTCTAGCGCTCAGGGCACATTTCTCTCGCTGGTCCCGAGCTATCCATAGAAGGGGGGGACTCCATTTTGCCTCTGATTGCCCGGAAACTTATTGCAACAGTGAATTCAAATTTGTGTCATTTCTGGAAATATCTTCATTTTGTCTCTGTTTCTATTAAATACACTCCTCAATGGGATGCATACATCCCCCTGCATGGTAAAGGACGAGTCCAACTGCAAGTGAATCTGGTATCTTGACTTTATTTTGGCCTCAGGGTACATGAAATCCTGCATTGTGCCCTACAGACCTCGGCCTGAAGTTGACACTGAGGCCAGAGCCTGGCTCTGAGGTCATGAAGAGCACCAAAGCCATACCCTTGTCAGGGCATGCGTCTACCATCAGTGTCCCTGGCCAGGTACAGTGAGTGGGGGTGGCACATACTGTGTTTAAGGGCCTGATTTAGATACTGGCGGACGGGTTACTCCATCACTACGGTGACAGATATCCTGTTTTCCGAAATCTAAATCCTATTATTTCCTATGGGATTCAGATTTCAGCGGATGGGAAATCCATCACTGTTGTGATGGCGCAACCAGGCGCTAAGTCATCATTGGATGAAGAGGCCTTTTTACCTGTTCAAGGATTTATCCAATGCCTACAGGCACAAGTGAGTCACGTTTCACTCATGTCTCATGACCGGACCCTGTGCCGACATCCCTGTCTGAATGTCGAGTGTTTGTGCATGCATGACGTATGGTAGCAGGGCTCCATATTGTTGTTACCAGTGGGATCAATTTTGGATTGCCCGTGGCCTGACATAGCACAAGATGGAGTTTGTCAAACAGTGTGAGAGTATAGCACATGCATCCTGAGGAGGAGGGTGTGACACTGGGCTCAGAAGTGTGAAGGGATGGAGACAGGACTACCTTCCGACATTCTAGGTAACCTTTCGAGCAAGGGGGTGCTATTTGCTCCATCCAGAACACTGCCGTCTGGTTAATGGTGGGGGCTGGAGGTGGGTCAGCAGAGCTAGTGATTGAGAAGTTTCTTGTCCTTCCAGTTGCCCACATTGGCAGGCGTTG
Source organism: Pleurodeles waltl (assembly GCF_031143425.1). Classification (NCBI taxonomy): domain Eukaryota; kingdom Metazoa; phylum Chordata; class Amphibia; order Caudata; family Salamandridae; genus Pleurodeles; species Pleurodeles waltl. Next base: position 1,530,821,179 of record NC_090447.1, on the reverse strand, counting down.
ACAGCCAAGTGCAGAGCTCCACAGTTATTGTGCTCATGTTGTAGGTATTCCTGCTTGGAGCTAGTATTGTCAGAATCTGCTGTGAGAAGCCATCACTTCGCACAAAGGACTTGTCTGCTCTGCAGAGGAAAAATAAACTATAAAAAGAAACCAGGCCACGCCGGTCTGGAAATCCAGACAATTAATCCACAATCCGTGTCTGAAAATACCATATAAAAGTGGGTCTCAATCTTCCCCCAATTTCATCAAGCTACACCTGCTCCTCTGCCTAAGGAGAAAAGCACTTGCATTCCAGCAGTGACATCAATGATAGACGGGTTTCGGCACAAACCATATGTTGGAACAAACAGTCGGCCTGTCGGGGACCATGGGAGCTGCCTTCCAGGGGTGTAGCTTGGTCTGTAAGATTGGGGTGGGGTGAGCTTCAGATTTTACAACAAACACGCTGGCATATCATGTAAAAATACCTTATATGAGAAGCACGGGGCAGTGAAATGGGAGAGGAGAGGGGATTGTTAGGGGTACTTAAAACTCATTGTTTTTTTAAATAACCAACTTTTAAAAAGATTTTCTAAATCTTTTTGGTTTTGTGATAGACTTTATCACACATTGCTATTCCCACACAAAAACTGAAGTCACTTGCTGCCGACTGACCTCTGGGTCACAGAACCCAAGGAAGCTGCTCTGCTGAGATACAGTGAGCCTAAACCTCATCTTCAATCCTGATGACTTCCTTGTTTTCATTCTGTGGAGACCTCTGCACGCCCTGTAGTGCGTCTCTTGATCTGCTTATTCTGTATGCACCGTGCAAAGTTCTGTTGTGATTGAAATACTTATCTTTTTCTGAAAAGCTCACCATTTTGCTGGCATTACTTCACTGCACCTCCTGAGTGGCTGTTTGGGTTCTGAGTACCTTCCCCCCACACTACCTCTGGGATGCCTTGGACTGCTCACCCTCGCTACCTTGAGATGACATGCAGAAAGAGTGTACTTGGCCCAGTTTACAAAGCCATAGGAGAACGGACACAGCACACTAATTGGAAATGACCACAACCATCACAGTTGGCACCCAATAGGCCTTGACTGCTCTGTGACAGTTCAAAAGGAGTTTGGCTCCCCCTTTGTCCCCAAATAAAGGGGGGCACTCGAAACCAGATGGTACCTTATTGTTGGCACCATATTGCACCAGTCTTTACAATGCTATGTCTTGAAAATGGTGGCATGCAGGGGTACCCATGTGCCTGGGATTGGCACCCGCCAGGAACAAAGGGCAAATTAACTATTGGGATACAGGTGTCCTTCAAGCACTGGAACAGATTCAGCATAAGCTGCAGTGCAAGCTTCCCTCGGACACAGAACAGGAACAGCACAACAGCAGTGTAAGCTTCCCTTGGACACAGAACAGGAAGAGCACGCCAGCAGTGCAAGCTTCAGTCGGACACAGAACAGGAACAGCACAACCGCAGTGCAAGCTTCCCTCGGACACAGAACAGGAAGAGCACGCCAGCAGTGCAAGCTTCCCTCGGACACAGAACAGGAAGAGCACAACAGCAGTGCAAGCTTCCCTCGGACACAGAACAGGAAGAGCACGCCAGCAGTGCAAGCTTCCCTCGGACACAGAACAGGAAGAGCACGCCAGCAGTGCAAGCTTCCCTCGGACACAGAACAGGAAGAGCACGCCAGCAGTGCAAGCTTCAGTCGGACACAGAACAGGAACAGCACAACCGCAGTGTAAGCTTCCCTCAGACACAGAACAGGTACAGAACAATAGCATGCAAGCTTCCCCCAGACACAGAACCAGTACAGAACAATAGCATACAAGCTTCTCTCTCCATCAGGTACTGCACAGTGAACAGCAATGCAAACTTCCCTCAGACACACAACAGGTATGGCACAACACCATGGCACGCTTCCCTCTGCCTCAGAATATGTACTGAACACAGACCAGCAGTACAAGCTTCCCCCAGACACAGAACTGGTACAGAACAATAGCATGCAAGCTTCTCTCTGCATCAGAACAGGTACAGCACAGTGAACAGCAATGCAAACTTCCCTCGGACACACAACAGATATGGCACAACAGCATGGCAAGCTTCCCTCTGCCTCAGAATATGTACTGAACACAGACCAGCAGTACAAGCTTCCGTCAGACACAGAACCGGTTCGGCACAACAGCAATACATATTTCCCTCACACACAGAACAAGACCAGCACAGTAGCAGTGTTCATATTGATGATGTTGATGTACACCGTGATACGTTCATGTATAAAAACGAAACTGCATCGCTATTGTCAAATTCACCCGTCATGAGCTCTCTGACAACCCCAACTCCAAAGTACGTGGTCAGGGAGTCTCTGAGACCTAGGCCTGAGGTTACTGATTGACAGGTCACAGGACATCGCCGGCAGTCAAACGTGCGAACAGGAAACTCAGGTCAGTCCCCCAGATAGGGGCAGCGGCACCAAAATGGTCCCAGTAAATAAATCACACATGGGCAGAGGGGTGCAAACATTCCCAAACACCATAAAAGTCAGATGCCACATGTAGTTAGGAACACATAGCCAATCAGAACACAGCACACACAGTAACACACAGCGATCACGCGCACCTCATGCCAGACATCTGGACACATAATCCACTGGCCTTCATTGTGTCCATGCAATGTCAAGGCCTACCTGCACTTGTTATCAGGACCGTATTTCTCACTCCAAGACAGCTGCTCACGTTCTTGACCAAGAAAGGAATGTTTAAATTGCGTTATGGTACTCAGAGCAATGAATAAAACTTCACTCAGAACAATAGTACTTTGAGACAGTCCTGGGAACCAGGTCCTGCAACTGTTCTCCCGGCCATAGTGTTTAATTCAACAAACTGTTCCTGCTTTGCCAAACACTTCTTGTCTTTTCTTTTTTTCAAGGTAAATTCACATTCGAGCAACAGCAGCGTAAGCTTCCCTCGGACACAGAACCAGTACAGAACAACAGCATGGAAAGCATCTCTCTGCATCACAACAGGTACCGCACTGTGAACAGCAAAGCAAACTTCCCTCGGACACACAACAAATATGGCACAACAGCATGGCAAGCTTCCTTCTGCCTCAGAATATGTACCGAACACAGACCAGCAGTACAAGCTTCCCCCAGACACAGAACAGGTTCAGCACAAGAGCAGTGCATATTTCCCTCACACACAGAACATTGAATCAGCTGGTAGTGCACATACTAAGGGCCCTACAATACGCTTGCAACTTCTTTTACTGAGAGATTTCATAGTGCCTGGTGGCTAATTCTGTAACAGGGGCTTTGCTTGCCCAGTATGCATCACTTGTCATATGGGATGCTACAACCAAGTTGCATATGCTCATCTCATATCATCCCTCTGTTTGTGGCCCCGTCCACACTGGGAGCCCCTTCACCCTCAGACTGTGACACCCTTATGGGATTCGCAGATTGGGTTCTATGTGTACGTAGGATCTGTGCCCATCGATTGTGAGTACTTAGCCAAGTCGTCCAAGGTGGGCTGTTGGTGGCTTTCAGAGCCACTTATGCCAACCACATCTTTCTACGGTGCTCACTGGGGCAGTGCGGCTGTCAGGCTCTCTACACAAAGCTCAACCCCTGCCGTTCATGCTTTCGGATGTGACACTTACCTCTGTTATTTACCGGTAATCTTCATTACTCCGAGTTCAGGTCTTCATCCTGACAGTCCTTACAGTGGAATCTTGAGGATAGAAATGCTTCCTACCAAAACTATAACATTTACAAAAACTACAAAGATGGCCAACTGCCCCTTCCTGTCACAAGACTAAACAGAGGAAGTTCTCATCCCAGACTTCCTGTACCGTACCAAGCAATAACATCATAAAAAACACCTTTCTGGTTGTCTCTCAACCTCCTCCCTGTCCCTCCACGTGGAAGGTGGGAGGGCAAGGCAGGACCGGGACGAGGAGGTCCTGGACTCAGAATAATGAAGATTATTGGTAAGTAACAGAAGCATTACCTCCTGGTCCATCTTCCTTGTCCCAGTCTTCCCCCAGAAGGATTGAGAGGCAACAGAAAAATACATACTCAGAGTAAGTGATGCTAAAAAGACATTTATTTAAACTAGAAAATGGAGATACTTAAGCATTGTGATGAAGAGTGTTCAAAACTTTCTCACCAAGAACAGATGAAGCCCATCTCCAACCTGTAGAGTGTAATGGTTCGGAAATGTTTGAGGTGAATCCCAAGTGGCTGCCATACTCATTTCTTTCATGGCAACTCCCTTTAGCATCACCCAGGAGGCTGGCATACCTCTTGACGACCTCCCCAGGACTGGACCTGGCAAAAACATATCAGAATATCTGCAAAACTGTAGTCTGCCTAATCCATCTACTCAAAGTACCTGAAGAAGGCAAACCCTTGGCCAAAGGAACAGAATGTGACAAATGAGGACTACAATTTCCTAAAAGATGCAGTTCTTGCAATATCAACAGATAACGCTGTATTCAGATCTAGCGTGCGTAACGTCACCTCTTCTGCAGTGGAGGGATTGGGGAAATACCCCGGAAGAACCAGATCTTGGGATACATGGAAGTCTGATGGGACTTTGGGCACAAAAGAAGGCTTCTGTCTCAAAATAACCTTAGCTGTAAAGAAAAAGGTCAAAAGAAAACATTGCTTCGGGTTCCTCAGTTCTCTGACTTGAACAAATGGTGTCCAGAAAAATAACCTAAAAGGAGAGAAATTTGAGATCTACTGATTCCAAGGGCTCAAAAGGAGAAAACTGCAAATCCCTCAAGGAAGATCCCATATTGGTTTCCTAAAAGCTTTAATGGGCAGATGTACATAGATTTTTTCAGGTCACAAATCAGGCCGCTTGTGACAGGAAAAATGCCCTTTTCTATTCACCAAACCTATTTTGCGATTCGGTAACCTATTGCCAAATCGCAAATGGCTTTGTGATTCAGTGTTAGAAAGAGGCGTGTTAAGGACGTCCAGTAATAGTGAGTTGCAGTGGTATGTGTGAATGTTTTGCGACCAAAATGCAGTCACAAGATATATGCATTTTATCACCAACTTCAAGTTTTTATGTTAACCTATTCGCAAACAGAAAGGGGTCCCTAGGGCACCTTTTCCCCTTCGTGACTGGTTCTGGAAACATTTTTTTTAAGCAGGCAGTGGCCCCACAGACCACTGCCTACTCTTAAAAAATGAAAAGAAAACTTTTCATTTTATTTTTTGAAAAACGTCTAGTTTTTTTTAGGAAAATGGGATGCATTACAAAAAAACGTGCCTTTATTTAAAAGCAAACACAGACATGGTGGTCTGCTGACCCCAGCAGGCCACGATCCCTGTGTTTTTAGCGATTCCCAATGGGTCGCAAATCGCAACCTACCTCATGAATATTAATAAGGTAGGTCCATTTGCGACCCACTAGGAATCTCAAACAATGTAAAACACATTGTAGTGCATTTCTGTTTGCTATTTCCTAACAGTGAATCAGTAAAATTCGCTATTAAGGAATCACAAACCCGCAATTTCGTACATTTGACCCTAAAGGCTGACCATTGATTATGCAATGTTGACTCTGCAAGACTCAAACTAAATCTATCTTGAATGAAATCAAGAGGTTCATTGTATGAAAGTCAGCAGGAGATAGGGGCTTAGAAGTAACCAATTAGAAAAGGATCTCCCATGTCTAGCATACATTTTTATGGTCACCAGCCTTCTAGACTGCTGAATTGATGTACCTACTTTTGCCAAACAATCTAACTCCTGAAGATTTAACATCTGAAGCTCGAAACTGCCATGGGTAGTCGCGCTAGCGATGCCTTGCCTGGGAATGAAGATAATGGAGGCGAAGGCTCCAGAGGAAGAAACCAACCAGGAGACCCTGACAGTTGCAGAAGAAGAGGGAACCAGTTTCTCCTGGGCCGAAATAGAACCACTAACACAATGTGGACTTGATCTGTAATTATTTTCTAGATAAGCCAGGGAATTAGGGGAATGGAAGGAAAGATATTCAGAAAAACCCGGAGGCCACAGGATCCAAAATGCATCTACTGACCAAACTCCTGGTGCCGGAACAAGACTGCAAAATGTTGGAACGTGGCACAAAGGAACCTTTGTTACAAAGAGAATAAGCCACAGGGTTCCAATGGATGCAAAACCTTCGGATGCGGAACCATGAAGAGTGATGAGGGCAATGATCGACCTAGATGGTCTGCAAGAAACTTCTGGAAATCTTCTGATACTTTTGGAAAAGAACAAGATAATGGTCAATCATCTAAATAGGAGACTAATCGGGTACCCTCCATACGTACTCTACCCACACCAGGTGCAGGTTCCCTTGTAGTTGTTGGGGAAGATGCCAGGCTAAATGGCAGGACATGGAATTGAAAGTGTCTGTCCCCGCCACATGGGCGAATAAACCTTTGAGAGTTTCTGTGCATAGATCCTTTCGTACTAGAGATAGTTTTTTTATCTAGATTTGTAGAGTGCAGCTAATCACTAGGCAGGGTATCTAGGCGCTGGAATTGCATTCAGAGTCTAAGGCGGTCATTCCTACCTTGGCGGGCGGGGTTGGCCGCCCGCCTGGCGGGAACCGCCAGAAGACCGTACCGCGGTCAAAAGACCGCGGCGGTCATTCTGTCTCTCCCGCTGGGCTGGCGGGCGACCGCCCGCCCAGCGGGAAAGCACCAGCAACGAGGAAGCCGGCTCCGAATGGAGCCGGCGGAGTTGCTGGTGTGCGACGGGTGCAGTTGCACCCGTCACGATTTTCAGTGTCTGCCAAGCAGACACTGAAAATCAATGTGGGGCCCTGTTAGGGGGCCCCTTCAGTGCCCATGCCAGTGGCATGGGCACTGCAGGGGCCCCCAGGGGCCCCATGACACCCGTTACCCGCCAGCCAGGTTCTGGCGGTGAAAACCGCCAGAACCAGGCTGGCGGGAAGGGGGTCGGAATCCCCATGGCGGCGCTGCTTGCAGCGCCGCCGTGGAGGATTCACAGGGGCAGCGGGAAGCCGGCGGGAAACCGCCGGCTTCCCTTTTCTGACCGCAGCTTTACTGCCACAGTCAGAATAGCCCCAGAAGCACCGCTAGCCTGTTGGCGGTGCTTCCTCCGTCCCCTACCCTGGCGGTCTCGGACCGCCAGGGTAGGAATGACCCCCTAAGTTTTGAATCTTTGATATGGAATCAACTGTTTAACTCACTTGAGGTCCAACACTGGTCTGAAAGCTGCTGAGAGTTTCTGAACTAGAAACAGGATAGAGTAACACCTGGTTCTCTTATGTGCTTATGAACTGGCATTACTGCTGATTTGGAGAGGAGACCTTGAATTCCTTCCAATAGACCTGCCCACCTTAGGGGATCTAAGCAGGGTTTAACAAAAATAATCCTGGGGCTGAGAGGGGAAAGTGATTAAAAACACCTTTTCACAAGGCACAGAGAGACCGAGACGGTCCAACATAACTGTTTTTGGAGCTTTGTTTGACAACCGTGTTTTATTACATTTGACCAGTTATGTCAAAACTACAAAGGGCATATTTACGAGCCACTTGCGCGGCACGGCAGCGCAAACCACTAAATTATATTTATGAAGCCACACAAAGCCACTTTGTGTGGCGTTAAATGGCCTTATAAATATGGACTAAGGCAAGGAAGCGCAAATCACTGTGTTGCCTTATTCTGCGCTAGGGAGGCGGTCCATAGGCATTGTGGTGGGTGTTTCCATGCAACACCCAGACAGCCAGCAACGAGGACCCCCTGGGAACGAGCACCCGGGTAAACCCTCATTTTTTTCTATATGCACTCTCAGTGGTGCACAAAAGACCTAAAACAGCAGGTTTCGCTGCCTACGGCCCTGGTCTGAATTCAGACCAGCACCGTAGGCCGTGAAAGCTGCAGTTTCAGGCCCCTTGTGCACTAGTCTGCCCCGTATGCACTGAATGCACACGGGGCAGGCCGGTGCACAAGAGGCCTGAAATGGCAGCTTTTGCTGCTTATGGCCCTGTCCTGAATGAGCCCCATCTCGGAAACGCTAAGCAGGGTCGGGCCTAGCCAGGCACAAATCTGCTTAGCGCTTCCAAGATCGGGTGCATTCAGGACCCCTCTGCAGCTCACGGAACTCCACCTCCACGGAATTCCACTGAGTTATTAACCAACTCTGCAAATTCCGCGGAGTGGAACACCGTCAGCTCCGCCCACCCCTACTTGGCACAAGGCTCCCAAAATGGCACAGGGGAGAAGGAATGTGCCCTGTTGCTTAAATACGGTGCATTCCAGCCTTTTCCATTTGACGCAGGGCAGTGCAGCGCTGGCCTGCGCCAACAATTCATGTAAAATGTCCCAAAGTGCCTATTGGTTAGTTCCTAACATGCAGCACATTGGTCAGGAAGGTTCAGCTGATTTGGGAATAGGGAACCACGGGACTGCTCACTCATGCCACGCGGCAGCATCTATTCCAGCAAGGAAGGGCAGGTAATGGCATTACCGCCTTATATCGCTGTACCTTGCAGCAGTCTGGAGCAGACGTCACCCCTCTGGTGAAGTGTTAAGTGACAAATGCAAAAAGAACAGATGATGGACAGAATGATGAACATTGTCGAACATTCACCCCCAGGCACAGATCTGGGCCTACATCCGTCGTGTTTTTGCTCACCACGCCATTCCAGTTTGGACCCAGCCATATGCAAAGGGAGCAGGAACTGGCCAGGCAGCTGACCATCGAAGGAAGAGGTGTGATAATGGAATATCCTTCGAAGGTATTGAAGAACGCACATTTTAAATTGATTCAATTTATAATACTTCACAGAGTATATCTTACGCCTCATTCACTACACAGAATTTACCCCATTGGTCCCAGCGAGTGACCAAGGTGTCACCAACATGATGCCGGGCCACATGCACTGGTCTAGGACTGTGGATGAGGTACATAAGTGGAGATCACAGGTGTAGGACTATGGACGAGGTACACGAGTACAGACCACCGGCCACTGGTGTAGGACTAGGGACGAGGTACATGAGTACAGGCCACTGGTGTAGGACTAGGCATGAGATACATGAGTACAGGCCACAGGTCTAGGACTAGGGACAAGGCACATGAGTACAGGCCACTGGTGTAGGACTAGGGGCGAGGTACATGAGTACCAGCCACTGGTGTAGGACTAAGGACGAGGTACATGAGTACCGGCCACTGGTGTAGGACTAGGGACGAGGTACATGAGTACAGACCACTGGTCTAGGACTAGGGACAAGGCACATGAGTACAGGCCACTGGTGTAGGACTAGGGGCGAGGTACATGAGTATCAGCCACTGGTCTAGGACTGTGGATGAGGTACATGAGTGGAGATCACAGGTGTAGGACTATGGACGAGGTACACGAGTACAGACCACCGGCCACTGGTGTAGGACTAGGGACGAGGTACATGAGTACAGGCCACTGGTGTAGGACTAGGCATGAGATACATGAGTACAGGCCACAGGTCTAGGACTAGGGACAAGGCACATGAGTACAGGCCACTGGTGTAGGACTAGGGGCGAGGTACATGAGTACCAGCCACTGGTGTAGGACTAAGGACGAGGTACATGAGTACCGGCCACTGGTGTAGGACTAGGCATGAGATACATGAGTACAGGCCACAGGTCTAGGACTAGGGACAAGGCACATGAGTACAGGCCACTGGTGTAGGACTAGGGGCGAGGTACATGAGTACCAGCCACTGGTGTAGGACTAAGGACGAGGTACATGAGTACCGGCCACTGGTGTAGGACTAGGGACGAGGTACATGAGTACCGGCCACTGGTGTAGAACTAAGGATGAGGTACATGAGTACCAGCCACTGGTGTAGGAATAAGTACGAGGCATGAGTACAGGCTACTGTTCTAGGATTAGGGATGAGGTACATGAGTAAAGACCACAGGTCTAGGACTACGGACGAAGTACATGAGTACAGACCACAGGTCTAGGACTAGGGATGAGGTACATGTGTACAAGCAACTGGTCTAGGACTAGGGACGAGGTACATGAGTACAGGCCCCCGGTCTAAGACTAGGGACGAGGTACATGAGTACAGACCACAGGTCTAGGACTAGGGACGAGGTACATGCGTACAGGCCACTGGTCTAGAACTAGGGACGAGGTACATGAGTACAGGACACTGGTCTAGGACTAGGGATGAGGCACGAGTACAGACCCCTGGTCTAAGACTAGGGACGAGGTACATGAGTACAGGCTACTGTTCTAGGACTAGGGATGAGGTACATGAGTACAGGTCACTGGTCTAGGACTAGGGACGAGGTACATGAGCATAGACCATTGGTCTAGGACTATGGATGAGGTACATGAGTACAGACCACTGGTCTAGGACTAGGGACGAGGTACATGAGTACAGGCTACTGTTCTAGGACTAGGGATGAGGTACATGAGTACAGGCTACTGTTCTAGGACTAGGGATGAGGTACATGAGTACTGACCACTGGTCTAGGAGTAGGGACGAGGTACATGAGCATAGACCATTGGTCTAGGACTATGGATGAGGTACATGAGTACAGACCACTGGTCTAGGACTAGGGATGAGGTACATGAGTACAGGTCACTGGTCTAGGACTAGGGACGAGGTACATGAGTGCAGGCCACTGCTCTAGGACTAGGGACGAGGTACATGAGTACAGACCACTGGTGTAGGACTAGAGATGAGGTACATGAGTACAGACCACTAGTCTAGGACTAGGGACAAGGTACATGAATACAGACCACCGGCCACTGGTCTAGGGACGAGGTACATGAATACAGGCCACTGGTGTAGGACTAGGTACGAGGTACAGGAGTACAGACAACTGGTTTAAGACTAGGAATGTGTTACATGAGTGTAGACCACTGATCTAGGACTAGGGACGAGGTACGTGAGTACAGACCGCTGGTGTAGGACTAGGGACGGGGTGCAGGAGTACAGGCCACTGGTGTAGGACTAGGTACGAGGTACAGGAGTACAGACCACTGGTGTAGGACTAGGTACGAGGTACATGAGTACAGGCCACTGGTGTGGGACTAGGTACGAGGTACATGAGTACAGGCCACTGGTGTAGCACTTGGGACGAGGTACATGAGTATTGACCACTGGTCTAGGACTAGGGACGAGGTACATGAGTACAGACCACTGATCTAGGACTAGGGACGAGGTACATGAGTACAGATCACTGGTGTAGGACTAGTGACGAGGTACATGAATACAGACCACTGATCTAGGATTAGGGATGAGGTACATGAGTACAGATCACTGGTGTAGGACTAGGAATGAGGTACATGAGTACCGATCACTGGTGTAGGACTAGGGACGAGGTACATGAGTATAGACCACCGGTCTAGGTCTTGGGACGAGGTACATGAGTACAGATCACTTGGGTAGGACTAGAGATGAGGTACATGAGTACAGACCACTGGTCTAGGATTAGTGTCAAGGTACACGAGTACAGACCACTGGTCTAGGACTAGGGATGAGGTACATGAGTACAAACCACTGGTCTAGGACTAGGGATGAGGTTCATGAGTACAGACCACTGCTCTAAGACTAGGGACGAGGTACATGAGTACAGGCCACTGGTGTAGGACTAGGTACGAGGTACAGGAGTATAGACAACTGGTCTAAGACTAGGAATGAGTTACATGAGTGTAGACCACTGATCTAGGAGTAGGGACGAGGTACGTGAGTACAGACCACTGGTGTAGGACTAGGGACGGGGTACAGGAGTACAGGCCACTGGTGTAGGAATAGGTACAAGGTACAGGAGTACCGGCCACTGGTGTAGGACTAGGTACGAGGTACAGGAGTACCAGCCACTGGTGTAGGACTAGGTATGAGGTACAGGAGTACAGACCACTGGTCTAGGACTAGGGACGAGGTACATGAGTACAGACCACCGGTCTAGGACTAGGGATGAGGTACGTGAGTACAGACCACTGGTGTAGGACTAGGGACGAGGTACGTGAGTACAGACCACTGGTGTAGGACTAGGGACGAGGTACATGAGTACAGGCCACTGGTGTAGGACTAGGTACAAGATACAGGAGTACCGGCCACTGGTGTAGGACTAGGTATGAGGTACAGGAGTACAGACCACTGGTCTAGGACTAGGGACGAGGTACATGAGTACAGACCACCGGTCTAGGACTAGGGATGAGGTACATGAGTGCAGGCCACTGGTGTAGGACTAGGGACGAGACACAACCACAGATCCCTGGTCTATGAATAGGGACGAGGTACATGAGTACAGACCACTGATCAAGGACTAGGGATGAGGTACATGAGTATAGATCACTGGTCCAGGACTAAGGATGAGGTACATGAGTACGGGCCATTGGTCTAGGACTAGGGGCGAGGTACCTGAGTACCGGCCACTGGTCTAGGACTAGGGACGAGGTACATGAGCATAGACCATTGGTCTAGGACTATGGATGAGGTGCATGAGTACAGACCACTGGTCTAGGACTAGGGGCGAGGTACCTGAGTACCGGCCACTGGTCTAGGACTAGGGACGAGGTACATGAGCATAGACCATTGGTCTAGGACTATGGATGAGGTGCATGAGTACAGACCACTGGTCTAGGACTAGGGACGAGGTACATGAGTACAGGCCACTGGTGTAGGACTAGGTACAAGATACAGGAGTACCGGCCACTGGTGTAGGACTAGGTATGAGGTACAGGAGTACAGACCACTGGTCTAGGACTAGGGACGAGGTACATGAGTACAGACCACCGGTCTAGGACTAGGGATGAGGTACATGAGTGCAGGCCACTGGTGTAGGACTAGGGACGAGACACAACCACAGATCCCTGGTCTATGAATAGGGACGAGGTACATGAGTACAGACCACTGATCAAGGACTAGGGATGAGGTACATGAGTATAGATCACTGGTCCAGGACTAAGGATGAGGTACATGAGTACGGGCCATTGGTCTAGGACTAGGGGCGAGGTACCTGAGTACCGGCCACTGGTCTAGGACTAGGGACGAGGTACATGAGCATAGACCATTGGTCTAGGACTATGGATGAGGTGCATGAGTACAGACCACTGGTCTAGGACTAGGGATGAGGTACATGAGTACAGGTCACTGGTCTAGGACTAGGGACGAGGTACATGAGTGCAGACCACTGCTCTAGGACTAGAGACGAGGTACATGAGTACAGACCACTGGTGTAGGACTAGAGATGAGGTACATGAGTACAGACCACTAGTCTAGGACTAGGGACAAGGTACATGAAAACAGACCACCGGCCACTGGTCTAGGGACGAGGTACATGAGTACAGGCCACTGGTGTAGGACTGGGTACGAGGTACAGGAGTACAGACAACTGGTCTAAGACTAGGAATGAGTTACATGAGTGTAGACCACTGATCTAGGAGTAGGGACGAGGTACGTGAGTACAGACCACTGGTGTAGGACTAGGGACGGGGTACAGGAGTACAGGCCACTGGTGTAGGACTAGGTACGAGGTACAGGAGTACAGACCACTGGTGTAGGACTAGGCACGAGGTACATGAGTACAGGCCACTGGTGTAGGACTAGGTACGAGGTACATGAGTACAGGCCACTGGTGAAGGACTAGGGACGAGGTACATGAGTACAGACCACTGGTGTAGGACTGGGGACGAGGTACATGAGCACAGACCACTGATCTAGGACTAGGGACGAGGTACATGAGTACAGATCACTGGTGTAGGACTAGTGACGAGGTACATGAGTACAGACCACTGGTGTAGGACTAGGTACAAGGTACGGGAGTACCGGCCACTGGTGTAGGACTAGGTATGAGGTACAGGAGTACAGACCACTGGTCTAGGACTAGGGACGAGGTACATGAGTACAGATCACTGGTGTAGGACTAGTGACAAGGTACACAAATACAGGCCCCTGGTCTAGGACTAGGGACGAGGTACATGAGTACAGGCCACTGGTGTAGGACTAGGTACGAGGTACAGGAGTACCGGCCACTGGTGTAGGACTAGGTATGAGGTACAGGAGTACAGACCACCGGTCTAGGACTAGGGATGAGGTACATGAGTACAGACCACTGGTCTAGGACTAGGGATGAGGTACATGAATACAGGCCACTGGTGTAGGACTAGGGACGAGGCACGAGCACAGATCACTGGTCTATGACTAGGGGCGAGGTACATGAGTACAGACCACTGATCAAGGACTAGAGATGAGGTACATGAGTATAGATCACTGGTCTAGGACTAAGGATGAGGTACATGAGTACGGGCCACTGGTCTAGGACTAGGGGTGAGGTACCTGAGTACCGACCACTGGTCTAGGACTAGGGACGAGGTACATGAGCATAGACCATTGGTCTAGGACTATGGATGAGGTACATGAGTACAGACCACTGGTCTAGGACTAGGGATGAGGTACATGAGTACAGGTCACTGGTCTAGGACTAGGGACGAGGTACATGAGTGCAGACCACTGCTCTAGGACTAGGGACGAGGTACATGAGTACAGACCACTGGTGTAGGACTAGAGATGAGGTACATGAGTACAGACCACTAGTCTAGGTCTAGGGACAAGGTACATGAATACAGACCACTGGCCACTGGTCTAGGGACGAGGTACATGAGTACAGACCACTGGTGTAGGACTAGGGACGAGGTACATGAGTACAGACCACTGATATAGGACTAGGGACGAGGTACATGAGTACAGATCACTGGTGTAGGACTAGTGACGAGGTACATGAGTACAGACCACTGATCTAGGACTAGGGATGAGGTACATGAGTACAGATCACTGGTGTAGGACTAGGAATGAGGTACATGAGTACTGATCACTGGTGTAGGACTAGGGACGAGGTACATGATTATAGACCACCGGTCTAGGACTCGGGACGAGGTCCATGAGTACAGATCACTTGGGTAGGACTAGAGATGAGGTACACGAGTACAGACCACTGGTCTAGGGCTAGGGATGAGGTACATGAGCACAGACCACTGGTCTAGGACTAGGGATGAGGTATATGAGTACAGACCACTGGTCTAAGACTAGGGACGAGGTACATGAGTGCAGACCACTGGTGTGCGACTACATACGAGGCACACAAGTACAGGCCCCTGGTCTAGGACTAGGGACGAGGTACATGAGCACAGGCCACTGGTGTAGGACTAGGTACGAGGTGCAGGAGTACCGGCCATTGGTGTAGGACTAGGTATGAGGTACAGGAGTACAGACCACTGGTCTAGGACTAGGGACGAGGTACATGAGTACAGACCACCGGTCTAGGACTAGGGATGAGGTACATGAGTACAGGCCACTGGTGTAGGACTAGGGACGAGGCATGAGCACAGATCACTGGTCTATGACTAGGGATGAGGTACATGAGTACAGACCACTGATCAAGGCCTAGGGATGAGGTACATGAGTATAGATCACTGGTCTAGGACTAAGGATGAGGTACATGAGTACGGGCCACTGGTCTAGGACTAGGGGCGAGGTACCTGAGTACCGGCCACTGGTCTAGGACGAGGGATGAGATACATGAGTACAGACCACTGGTCTAGGACTAGGGATGAGGTACATGAGTACAGACCACTGGTATAGGACTATGGACGAGGTACACGAGTACAAACCACTGGTCTAGCATTAGGGACGAGGTACATGAGCACAAGCCACTGGTCTATGACTAGGGACAAGGTACATGAGTACAGACCACTGGTCTAGGACTAGGGACAAGGTACATGAGTACAGGCCACTGGTCTGGGACTATGGACGAATTACATGAATGCAGTCCTAGCCACTCGTCTACGACTAGAGACGAGGTACATGAGTACAGACCACTGATCTAGGTCTAGGGACGAGGTACATGAGTACAGACTACTGGTGTAGGACTAGGTACATGAGTACGGACCACTCATCTGGGATTAGGGATGAGGTACATGAGTACAGACCACTGGTGTAGGACTAGGAACGAGGCACGAGTACAGACCCCTGGTCTAGGACTAGGGAGGAGGTACATGAGTACAGATTACTGGTGTAGGACTAGGTACATGAGTACGGACCACTCATCTGGGATTAGGGATGAGGTACATGAGTACAGACCACTGGTGTAGGACTAGGGACGAGGCACGAGTACAGACCTCTGGTCTAGGACTAGAGACGAGGTACATGAGTACAGGCCACTGGTGTAGGACTAGGCACATGAGTAGGGACCACTCATCTGGGATTAGGGATGAGGTACATGAGTACAGACCACTGGAGTAGGACTAGGGACGAGGTACATGAGTACAGACCACTGTTATAGGACTGGGCGCTGGCCGACATGGTTACAAAATCTACCATAGGGAGAAGTGTACATTCCAGGGTGTTGGCCAAGGTCCACAGACAGGTAAATTCCACACAATAACATGTCCAACGCCTAGAGAAAATACACCAGGTCAGCATCAAGCATGTGAAGTACCCTCGGGCCCTGGGGTGGTCTCAGACCATGCACCAGAGGCAGCAGGAGCTATGGTTCACTGAGACCCCCTCAGGGCTCTGCTACCTGAGGGCCTGCTAGTGGATGTGTAAATGAGGCAGAGCCCCACAGGTGTGCGCCTGAAGCCAGGCAGGGACCCGGAAGTAGTGTCTTCGAGGAAGGTGGGGCGGGGAGAACTCAGGACACTGCTGGAGTGACAAGGCCGCAGGGGATTACATCTTGGGTAAATTGCCAAGTAATTAAGATGCAGTTTTGACGCTGAGTTGCATTAATCCTTGTCCTGGAATACCCAAGTGCTCAGAAGTAAATCACAGAAGTATGTAGGGCGGGCGAACAACAGCAGGAGAAAAACTTCTGCCTCTGAAGATGGGGTCTGGGTACCATAAAAGGGGCGGATCTTAGAGGCGCCATCGCCTGCTCCTTGAAGACCTGGCCTTTGGCGCCTTTCTGAGAGGTGGGACCGAGGCTGCGGCTCTGACGTCATAGGGTGGGCTGTCAGGGTGGACTAGGTCCACAGCGTGAACAGGATGTGACGCAAGGGAGGCAGTGTGGAGGTAGGGACTCTAGTGAGAGGGCCCTGGGCATTGTGGAGGTAGAGACTCGAGTACAGATGACCCTGGGCAGTGCAGAGGTAGGGACTCTAGTGAGAGGGCCCTGGGCAGTGTGGAGGTAGGGACTCCAGTGAGGAGGGCCCTGGGCAGTGTGGAGGTAGGGACGCCAGTGAGAGGGCCCTGGACAGCGTGGAGGTAGGGACTCCAGTGAGGAGGGCCCTGGGCAGTGTGGAGGTAGGGACTCCAGCGAGAGGGCCCTGGGCAGTGCACAGGTAGGGACTCCAGCGAGAGGGCCCTGGGCAGTGTGGAGGTAGGGACTCTAGTGAGAGGGCCCTGGGCAGTGTGGAGGTAGGGACGCCAGTGAGAGGGCCCTGGACAGCGTGGAGGTAGGGACTCCAGTGAGGAGGGCCCTGGGCAGTGTGGAGGTAGGGACGCCAGTGAGAGGGCCCTGGACAGCGTGGAGGTAGGGACTCCAGTGAGGAGGGCCCTGGGCAGTGTGGAGGTAGGGACTCTAGTGAGAGGGCCCTGGGCAGTGTGGAGGTAGGGACGCCAGTGAGAGGGCCCTGGACAGCGTGGAGGTAGGGACTCCAGTGAGGAGGGCCCTGGGCAGTGTGGAGGTAGGGACTCTAGTGAGAGGGCCCTGGGCAGTGTGGAGGTAGGGACGCCAGTGAGAGGGCCCTGGACAGCGTGGAGGTAGGGACTCCAGTGAGGAGGGCCCTGGGCAGTGTGGAGGTAGGGACTCTAGTGAGAGGGCCCTGGGCAGTGTGGAGGTAGGGACGCCAGTGAGAGGGCCCTGGACAGCGTGGAGGTAGGGACTCCAGTGAGGAGGGCCCTGGGCAGTGTGGAGGTAGGGACTCCAGTGAGAGGGCCCTAGGCAGTGTGGAGGTAGAGACTCGAGTACAGATGACCCTGGGCAGTGCAGAGGTAGGGACTCCAGTGAGAGGGCCCTGGGCAGTGTGGAGGTAGGGACTCCAGCGAGAGGGCCCTGGGCAGAGCACAGGTAGGGACTCCAGCGAGAGGGCCCTGGGCAGTGTGGAGGTAGGGACTCTAGTGAGAGGGCCCTGGGAAGTGCGGAGGTAGGGACGCCAGTGAGAGGGCCCTGGACAGCGTGGAGGTAGGGACTCCAGTGAGGAGGGCCCTGGGCAGTGTGGAGGTAGGGACGCCAGTGAGAGGGCCCTGGACAGCGTGGAGGTAGGGACTCCAGTGAGGAGGGCCCTGGGCAGTGTGGAGGTAGGGACTCTAGTGAGAGGGCCCTGGGCAGTGTGGAGGTAGGGACGCCAGTGAGAGGGCCCTGCACAGCGTGGAGGTAGGGACTCCAGTGAGGAGGGCCCTGGGCAGTGTGGAGGTAGGGACTCCAGTGAGAGGGCCCTAGGCAGTGTGGAGGTAGAGACTCGAGTACAGATGACCCTGGGCAGTGCAGAGGTAGGGACTCCAGTGAGAGGGCCCTGGGCAGTGCAGAGGTAGGGACTCCAGTGAGAGGACCCTAGGCAGTGCAGCGATAGGGATGCTAGTGAGAGGACCCTGGGCAGTGCAGAGGTAGGGACTCCAGTGAGAGGGCCCTGGACAGCGTGGAGGTAGGGACTCTAGTGAGAGGGCCCTGGGAAGTGTGGAGGTAGAGACTCGAGTACAGATGACCCTGGGCAGTGCAGAGGTAGGGACTCTAGTGAGAGGGCCCTGGGCAGTGTGGAGGTAGGGACTCCAGCGAGAGGGCCCTGGGCAGTGCACAGGTAGGGACTCCAGCGAGAGGGCCCTGGGCAGTGTGGAGGTAGGGACTCTAGTGAGAGGGCCCTGGGAAGTGTGGAGGTAGGGACGCCAGTGAGAGGGCCCTGGACAGCGTGGAGGTAGGGACTCCAGTGAGGAGGGCCCTGGGCAGTGTGGAGGTAGGGACGCCAGTGAGAGGGCCCTGGACAGCGTGGAGGTAGGGACTCCAGTGAGGAGGGCCCTGGGCAGTGTGGAGGTAGGGACTCTAGTGAGAGGGCCCTGGGCAGTGTGGAGGTAGGGACGCCAGTGAGAGGGCCCTGGACAGCGTGGAGGTAGGGACTCCAGTGAGGAGGGCCCTGGGCAGTGTGGAGGTAGGGACTCCAGTGAGAGGGCCCTAGGCAGTGTGGAGGTAGAGACTCGAGTACAGATGACCCTGGGCAGTGCAGAGGTAGGGACTCCAGTGAGAGGGCCCTGGGCAGTGCAGAGGTAGGGACTCCAGTGAGAGGACCCTAGGCAGTGCAGCGATAGGGATGCTAGTGAGAGGACCCTGGGCAGTGCAGAGGTAGGGACTCCAGTGAGAGGGCCCTGGACAGCGTGGAGGTAGGGACTCTAGTGAGAGGGCCCTGGGCAGTGTGGAGGTAGGGACTCCAGTGAGAGGGCCCTGGGCATTGTGGAGGTAGGGACTCCAGTGAGGAGGGCCCTGGGCAGTGTGGAGGTAGGGACTCCAGTTAGAGGGCCCTAGGCAGTGTGGAGGTAGGGGCTCCAGTGAGAGGGCCCTGGACAGCGTGGAGGTAGGGACTCCAGTGAGAGGGCCCTAGGCAGTGTGGAGGTCGGCACTCCAGTGAGAGGGATCTGGACAGCGTGGAGGTAAGGACTCTAGTGAGAGGGCCCTAGGCAGTGCAGAGGCAGGGACTCCAGTGAGAGGGCCCTGGGCAGTGTGGAGGTAGGGACTCCAGTGAGAGGGACCTGGGCAGTGCGGAGGTAGGGACTCCAGTGAGAGGGCCCTAGGCAGTGTGGAGGTAGGGACTCCAGTGAGAGGGGCCTGGGCAGTGTAGAGGTAGGGACTCCAGTGAGGGGGCCCTGGACAGTGCAGAGGTAGGGACTCCAGCGAGAGGGCCCTGGGCAGCGTGGAGGTAAGGACTCCAGTGAGAGGGCCCTGGACAGCGTGGAGGTAAGGACTCTAGTGAGAGGGCCCTGGGCATTGTGGAGGTAGGGACTCCAGTGAGAGGGGCCTGGGCAGTGCGGAGGTAGGGACACCAGTGAGAGGGCCCTAGGCAGTGTGGAGGTAGGGACTCCAGTGAGAGGGGCCTGGGCAGTGTGGAGGTAGGGACTCCAGTGAGAGGGGCCTGGGCAGTGCGGAGGTAGGGGCTCCAGTGTGGAGGGCCCTGGACAGTGTGGCGGTAGGGACTCCAGTGAGAGGGCTCTGGACGGCGTGGAGGTAAGGACTCTAGTGGGAGGGCCTTGGGCAGTGTGGAGGTAGGGACTCCAGTGAGAGGGCCCTGGACAGCGTGGAGGTAGGGACTCTAGTGAGAGGGCCCTGGGCATTGTGGAGGTAGGGACTCCAGTGAGAGGGCCCTGGAGAGCGCAGAGGTAGGGACTCCAGTGAGAGGGCCCTGGAGAGCGCAGAGGTAGGGACTCCAGTGAGAGGGCCCTGGAGAGCGCAGAGGTAGGGACTCCAGTGAGAGGGCCCTGGAGAGCGCAGAGGTAGGGACTCCAGTGAGAGGGCCCTGGACAGCACGGCAGTAGGGACTGCAGTGAGAGGGCCCTGGACAGTGCGGAGGTAGGGACTCTAGTGAGTCTGCCCTGGGCAGTGTGGAGGTAGGGACTGCAGTGAGAGGGCCCTGGGCAGTGTGGAGGTAGGGACTCCAGTGAGAGGGCCCTGGACAGTGCGGAGGTAGGGACTCCAGTGAGGAGGGCCTTGGGCAGTGTGGAGGTAGGGACTCCAGTGAGAGGGCCCTGGACAGTGCGGAGGTAGGGACTCCAGTGAGAGGGCCCTGGACAGTGCGGAGGTAGGGACTCTAGTGAGACTGCCCTGGGCAGTGTGGAGGTAGGGACTCCAGTGAGGAGGGCCTTGGGCAGTGTGGAGGTAGGGACTCTAGTGAGAGTGCCCTGGGCAGTGCGGAGGTAGGGACTCCAGTGAGAGGGCCCTGGACAGTGCGGAGGTAGGGACTCCAGTGAGAGGGTCCTGGGCAGTGTGGAAGTAGGGAGTCCAGTGAGAGGACCCTGGGCAGTGTGGAGGTAGGGACTCCAGTGAGAGGGCCCTAGGCAGTGCAGAGGCAGGGACTCCAGTGAGAGGGCCCTGGACAGCACGGAGGTAGGGACTCCAGTGAGAGGGCCCTGGACAGCGCGGAGGTAGGGACTCCAGTGAGAGGGCCCTGGGCAGTGCGGAGGTAGGGACTCCAGTGAGAGGGCCCTAGGCAGTGCAGAGGCAGGGACTCCAGTGAGAGGGCCCTGGGCAGTGTGGAGGTAGGGACTCCAGTGAGAGGGCTCTGGACAGCGTGGAGGTAAGGACTCTAGTGAGAGGACCCTGGGCAGTGTGGCGGTAGGGACTCCAGTGAGAGGGCTCTGGACAGCGTGGAGGTAGGGGCTCCAGTGAGAGGGCCCTGGGCAGTGTGGAGGTAGGGACTCCAGTGAGAGGGCCCTGGGCAGTGCGGAGGTAGGGGCTCCAGTGAGAGGGCCCTGGGCAGTGTGGAGGTAGGGATTCCAGCGAGAGGGCCCTAGGCAGTGTGGAGGTAGGGACTCCAGTGAGAGGGCCCTGGGCATTGTGGAGGTAGGGACTCCAGTGAGAGGGCCCTGGGTAGTGTGGAGGTAGGGACTCTAGTGAGAGGGCCCTGGGCATTGTGGAGGTAGGGACTCCAGTGAGAGGGCCCTGGGCATTGTGGAGGTAAGGACTCCAGTGAGAGGGCCCTGGACAGTGCGGAGGTAGGGACTCCAGTGAGAGGGCCCTGGACAGTGCGGAGGTAGGGACTCTAGTGAGAGGGCCCTGGGCATTGTGGAGGTAGGGACTCCAGTGAGAGGGCCCTAGGCATTGTGGAGGTAGGGGCTCCAGTGAGAGGGCCCTGGGCATTGTGGAGGTAGGGACTCCAGTGAGAGGGCCCTAGGCAGTGTGGAGGTAGGGACTCCAGTGAGAGGGCCCTGGACAGTGCGGAGGTAGGGACTCCAGTGAGGAGGGCCCTGGACAGTGTGGAGGTAGGGACTCCAGTGAGAGGGTCCAGGACTGCGCAGAGATAGGAACTCCAGTGAGAGGGCTCTGGACGGCGCGGAGGTAGGGACTCCAGTGAGAGGGCCCTGGAGAGCGCAGAGGTAGGGACTCCAGTGAGGAGAGCCCTGGGCAGTGTGGAGGTAGGGACTCCAGTGAGGAGAGCCCTGGGCAGTGTGGAGGTAGGGACTCCAGTGAGAGGGCCCTGGACAGCGTGGAGGTAGGGACTCCAGTGAGAGGGCCCTGGACAGTGCAGAGGTAGGGACTCCAGTGAGAGGGCATTGGGCAGTGCGGAGGTAGGGACTCTAGTGAGACTGCCCTGGGCAGTGTGGAGGTAGGGACGCCAGTGAGAAGGGCCCTGGGCAGCGTGGAGTTAGGGACTCCAGTGAGAGGGCCCTGGACAGCGCGGAGTTAGAGACTCCAGTGACAGGGCCCTGGACAGCGCGGAGGTAGGGACTCCAGTGAGAGGGCCCTGGACAGCGCGGAGGTAGGGACTCCAGTGAGAGGGCCCTGGGCAGTGCGGAGGTATGGACTCCAGTGAGAGGGCCCAGGGCAGTGCAGAGGTAGGGACTCTAGTGAGTCTGCCCTGGGCAGTGTGGAGGTAGGGACTCCAGTGAGGAGGGCCTTGGGCAGTGTGGAGGTATGGACTCCAGTAAGAGGGCCCTGGACAGTACGGAGGTAGGGACTCTAGTGAGAGTGCCCTGGGCAGTGTGGAGGTAGGGACTCTAGTGAGAGGGCCATGGGCAGTGTGGAGGCAGGGACTCTAGTGAGAGGCCTCTGGGCAGTGTGGGGGTAGGGACTAAGGCAAGGAGGCCCCTGGCAGTGTAGGGTATGGACATAGGTCTAGAGGCCCCTGGGCAGTGTGAGGGTAGGGACATAGGCCCAGAGGCCCCTGGGCAGTGTGAGGGTAGGGACTAAGGGGTGGAGGGCCCTGGGCAGTGTTGAGGTTAGTGAATAAGGCGAGGATGTCCCTTGGCAGCGTGAGGGTATGGTCTCTGGCAAGGAGGCCCCTGGGCAGTGTGGGGGTAGGGACTAAGGCAAGGAGTTCCCTGGGCAGTGTAGGGTATGGATTAGGATGAGGAGGCCCCTGAGAAGTGTGAGGGTAGGGACTAAGGCGAGGAGGCCACTGGGCAGTGAGTGGGTTAGGGACCAAGGCAGGGAGGCCCCTAGACAGTGTGAGGATATGGACTCTGGCAAGGAGGCCCCTGGGCAGTGTGGGGGTAGGGACTAAGGCAAGGAGACCCCTGGCCAGTGTAGGGTATGGATTAAGGCGAGGAGGCCCCTGGGGAGTGTGGGGGTAGGGACTAAGGCGAGGACTGTGCTTGTGGCACGCTAAGGTGTCCAGCCTCCAAATGTGCTTGTGGCATGCTGAGGTGTCCAGCCTAGGACTATGCTTGTGGCGTGCTGTGGTGTCCAGCAGCCTGTGGCACACTGTGGTGTCCAGCCTGGGATTGTGCTTGTGGCCCGCTGAGGTGTCCAGTCTGGGACTGTGCTGAGACGTCCAGCCCCGGACTGTGCTTGTGGTACGCTGAGGTGTCCAGCCTCGGACTGTGCTTGTGGTGCGCTGTGGTGTCCAGCTTCGGACTGTGTTTGTGGCGCGCTGAGGTGTACAGTCTCGAACTGTGCTTGTGATGCACTGTGGTGTCCAGCCTCGGACTGTGCTTGTAGCGCGCTGAGGTGTCTAGCCTCGGACTGTGCTTGTGGACTGTGCTTGTGGCACACTGAGGTGTCCAGCCTCAGACTGTGCTTGTGGCATGCTGAGGTGTCCAGCCTTGGACAGTGCTTGTGGCGCGCTGAGGTGTCCATCCTTGGACTGTGCTTGTGGCGCTGAGGTGTCCAGCCTCGGACTGTGTTTGTGGCGCGGTGAGGTGTCCAGCCTCGGACTGTGCTTGTGGACTGCATTTGTGGCACGCTCAGATGTCCAGCCTCGGACTATGCTTTTAGCGCGCTGAGGTGTCCAGCCTCGGAGTGTGCTTGTGGACTGTGTTTGTGGCACACTGAGGTGTTCAGCCTCGGACTATGCTTTTAGCGCGCTGAGGTGTCCAGCCTTGGACTGTGCATGCGGACTGTGTTTGTGGCACGCTGAGGTGTCCAGCCTCGGACTGTGCTTGTGGACTGCATTTGTGGCACACTGAGGTGTCCAGCCTCGAACTGTGCTTGTGGACTGCATTTGTGGCATGCTGAGGTGTCCAGCCTCGGACTGTGCTTGTGGACTGCATTTGTGGCACGCTGAGGTGTCCAGCCTTAGACTGTGCTTGTGGTGAGCTGTGGTGTCCAGCCTCGGACTGTGCTTGTGACACGCTGTGGTGTCCAGGTTCGGACTGTGATTGTGGCATGCTAAGGTGTCCAGCCTCAGATGGGGCACACTGTGGTGTCCAGCCTCGGACTGTGTTTGTGGCACGCTGAGGTGTCCAGCCTCAGACTGTGCTTGTGGTGCATGTGGTGCCAAGCCTCGGACTGTGCTTATGACACGCTGTGGTGTCCAGCTTCGGACTGTGTTTGTGGCATGCTGAGGTGTCCAGCCTCAGATGTGGCGCACTGTGGTGTCCAGCCTCGGACTGTGTTTGTGGCATGCTGAGGTGTCCAGCCTCAGACTGTGCTTGTGGACTGTGCTTGCGGCGCGCTGTGGTGTCCAGCCTCGGACTGGCCCTTGTCTGCTGTCACTTCCAGACAAGCTCAGACCCAGGGCAGTGTACCCAACACTGACATTTTACAGTGTGACCACAGCTTGGACCCTCCAAATGAGGGTCGCCTGAGGGCGGTGTGCACTGCCCTTGATGGAAGCCTTTTGTTTTGCTGCTGGCTTGTCTGGCTGTGCGGCTGCCTCCCTGGGAGGGCATGTCCTGGCAGCAGGGCACCCACACAAACACACAGTTATATAACCCGAGTGGTGTAACATTCCTTATATAACAAGAGGGCAGCTGCAGGCTCTGACGTCACCAGAGGGCACCGAGCCCAAGGACTGGGGGTGGGTGGGAGCAACCGATGCTGGCAGGAAGAGGACAGGTGAGTGAGTGACGTCAGTAGAGGTCTCGGGGGGGGGGTGGGTAGTGAATTAGAAGGTGTGCAGACTTATTGTAAAGACACTCGCAACAGAAACGGAGCCCAGGGCCATCCAACCTCGCCTTTCTTAAACAGATTATTTTTAATACCGTATTTCTTTAATTTAGTTTTAACGTGGGTCATTTGTGAGATTCAATTACAGACATTTTTCAGAGAAGTGTTGTGTTTATGTTTCATGCAACATCCATAAAAAGGTTGCTTTTGGGTCACAGCAGGACCTGACCTATGGGAAACAGGAGGATGATACAGAGATTCTTTCAGTGGTACTAGTGGGCTGCTGCTGTTATAATACTGAAACACACGTCACTGTCTCTGACACACTTAAAAGTTGGACCAGTCTGTGTGCACTATGTGACCTGTCCAAAGAGGGCACTAAAGAGCTGAAAGTGGATCATAAATTCTAAGCTGTTCCAAACAGGGGCCCCCAAAATAAATTTGGCCTCGGGCCCCCAAAATCATTAGGATGTCCCTGTGCAGATGAAAACCCCAAACCCATCTCCAGCCCCCCACGAGGTCCATCCAAACTTGGCCTTTACCCTGCAGCTGAAGCCCCTAGACTTCTATATCTGTTTGAGGGGTGCTCCCTTCTGTATTTTGTGTGTATTGTTCTGTGGTTCAAATTATTGAAAATGTTTAGGCCGGGACCCCTGTCTTCCGGTAATTATTCAGTTGGGGGTCCCCAGATTCCGATGAGTCAGCGGGGGTCCTCGGGTTCTGGTAATGATTAAGGGGGTCATTCTGACCTCGGCGGTAAAAGTCGCTTACCGCCGGCCAGAAGGCCGCCAAAACACCGCCGCGGCCGCGGTAAACCGCCACGGTCATTCCGACCCGCAACTGGCAAACCGCCAAAAACCCGACATCCACAAAAATCCGCCACACCAAAGGTCAGCGAAAAAATGGCGATGACCAAACCTCCACCGTCACGCCAACAGAAATACGCCCATACCATTCCGACCCACAAATCCACGCGGCGGTCTTTCAAACGCGGTATTCCGCGGTCAAAATACACACACACATAGAAAACTCAGCAACATTGGCCAGTTCGAAATACACACACCTGATACACACACTAACACCACTCCCACACACCCAACACAATATAAAACACACACCCACATCACCCACAAGCCCCTACGACCCGAAATCATTGACGAAGGCTAGAGAGAGCACAGAATAGAGAATCCCACAACACAGAGGCACACAACACCATCACCCACACAGAATCCACGCACCAAACACCACGCACCAAACACCACACACCACCACACGCACCACACTCATCACCACAAACGCCACCCCACACCTCAACCACACCACCCCATGGCACCCCAAAGACACCCCAGGTTCAGTGACGCCGAACTCAGGGTCATGGTGGAGGAAATAGTCCGTGTAGAGCCCCAGCTCTTCGGGGCACAGGTGCAGCACACCACAATTGCCAGGAAGATGGAGCTATGGCAAAGGATAGTGGACAGGGTTAACGCGGTGGGACAGCATCCACGCAATCGGGAGGACATCAGGAAGAGATGGAACGACCTACGGGGAAGGTGCGTTCCATGGTATCAAGGCACAATATTGCGGTGCAGAAGACTGGCGGCGGACCCCCACCTACTCCCCCAGAATTTACCGCGTGGGAGGAGGAAGTCTTGCACATCCTGCATCCTGAGGGCCTCGCAGGAGTGGGCGGAGGAATGGACTCTGGTAAGGCAAATCTTCACTACTGCTTCCCACCCCCACCCCACCTGCATGCCAAATCATACCCCCACTCTCCCCCCCTCCCCCATCACACCAACCCCTAGCAAAAGGCTCACCATCACAACCCACCCATCCCAACACCAAGCCCTGCATGCGAGCCCAAAGCATGGACACCCATCATCAAAGCATGCCCACTGCACACACACATCACCCTCACAAGCCACCCTCACAAAAGCCCCCACAAGGAAATGCCTGCACATGGGTACACGGACACCCACCCATCACACGAAATGCCACACACAGAAGCAATAACCATACCTTTATACCCCTGCAGGACCCGAACGCCACCACACCGCCACGGAGGGTCCAGAGATGTCCATCCCACCCCCAGAAGAGGCCCCCAGCGATGACAGCAGCTCGGCCTCCCTGGAGCCAGACCACCAGCCCGGACCATCGGGGACCATCGGGGACCTCTGGACAGTCGGTTCCCCACAGACAGCCACAGGCTACACCAGACCCAACCCCCTCTGGGAACACCAGCACAGCTCCCACCCAGCGGGCCCATGCCTCTGTCTCCAGGACACTTCAATCAGCGGTGTGTCCACCACTACAGGGCACCCAGGTTGACCCACCACCCCAACAACAACAGGGACCTGGGGGCAGTGGTAGTGGGCACACCGTCCAGGGGACAGAGGCCCAGGAACACAGGGGAACTGGGAGGGCTGCTGTGCGACAGGGGGGGGCAGGCCCGGGGAACCCACTCTCCAAGAGGCCCTCTCCTCCATCATGGGAGCATACCACCGCTCCCAGGAGACGATGGCGACGGTACTGGCCCGGTTCCAGGAGATCCAGGAACTGCAGGAGGAACGGTACATGGGGTTCAGGGAGGAACTGAGGAACATCGGTTCCGCAATGGGGACCATCGTCCTGGCCCTTACCCAGATCGTCACCACATTGCGGGACCATGTGGCACCCCAAAGGGCCCCTGTCACTAGCCCAGGCCAGGAACAGCCTACCACCTCCGCCGGCGCTAGTGGACAGGAGGCCCCCACACAACGACAGGCCACCAGAACCCCACCTCCTGCAGAAGAAGAACCACCCCGCAAGCGGAACCTGAGATCTCACAAGAAGACAGAGTAGGATTGCAAGACCCCCGCCAGCCTAAGATACCCCCTGATGGCATCCCACTGTCCCACATTGTCACCCTGTCCAACCTTGAACTGCCCTTGCTCCATCCTTCCACAGGCATATGGACAATGCACCTGTGCGACTGAGAACTGGACTCTGCCATGGACATTACTCCACCCCCACCCATCCCCGCTTCCCAATCATTTACCTATATGTCGCACTTAAAATAAATCACTTATTCCACATAAATAAACAGGAGTCTGCTTGTATTCTTAACAAATGTATTACACATAACGGTGTAATAATGTCCAGTTACTTTGTGATGACAACATACCAATTTCAATAAGCTTTAGTCCATGGGCAAACAAAGCTGAAGTCAGGCAGGGGGTCATACAGCTCTGAAAAGGGAAGGGAAAGTCACAAATCAGTTAACAGGAACTGGGGGGAAACACAGACAGTGGAGACGCATGAGGCCTCAAGTAAATGTAAATTGGGGTGGCTGTTTCTTACCTGTGTGCTACTGAAAGTATTGTTGTATGACTGTATCCCTGTTGTCCGTGTCGTCCCCGTCGTCTTCCTCCTCTTCACTCTCCACAGGCTCCACAGCTGCAACAACACCACCATCTGGACCATCCTCCTGCAGAAAAGGCACCTGGCGTCGCAATGCAAGATTGTGAAGCATACAGCAGGCCACGATGATCTGGCACACCTTCTTTGGTGAGTACATGAGGGATCCCCCTGTCATATGCAGGCACCTAAACCTGGCCTTCAGGACCCCGAAGGTCCTTTCTATGATCCTCCTAGATCGCCCATGGGCCTCATTGTACCGTTCCTCTGCCCTGGTCCGGGGATTCCTCACTGGGGTCAGTAGCCACGACAGGTTGGGGTAACCAGAGTCACCAATTAGCCACACAGTGTCTCTGTAGCTGTTCCATCACATAAGGGATGCTGCTATTTCGCATGACATACGCGTCATGCACTGACCCAGGGAACTTGGCATTTACATGGGAGATGTACTGGTCAGCCAAACAGACCACCTGGACATTCATCGAATGATAACTTTTTCTGTTTCTGTACACCTGCTCACTTTCTTTGGGGGGAACCAAAGCCACATGGGTCCCATCAATGGCACCAATGATGTTGGGGATATGTCCAAGGGCATAGAAATCACCCTTCACTGTAGCCAATTCGCCCACCTCAGGGAAAATAATGTAGCTCCGCATGTATTTCATCAGGGCAGACAACACTCTGGACAAAACCTTAGAAAACATAGGCTGAGACATCCCAGATGATAGGGCCACTGTTGTCTGAAAAGACCCACTTGCCAAAAAATGGAGTACTGACAGAACCTGCACCAGAGGGGGAATCCCCGTGGGTTGGCGGATGGGGGACATCAGGTCTGGCTCCAGCTGGGCACATAGTTCGTGTATAGTTGCTCTGTCAAGCCGGTATGTAAGTATGATATGTCGTTCTTCCATTGTCGACAGGTCCACCAGCGGTCGGTACACGGGAGGATTCATTCTTCTCCTCGCAAGTCCCAGCGGACGGTGCCTAGGAAGGACAACATCAAGCAACCCACAGGTTCGTTCACACAGCTTGCACAGTACACGAATCGCTATGCATGGAACGGCATGTATGAGTGGCAATGCAAGGCCTAGGCCTGTGTGACGCAGTAGAAATCATGCCATGTGGGCCCTTGAAATGGCGGCTGCCTGACCTGTGAAGTGTGACAGTGAGATGTGAGGTCACTGCGCTGGCGTGGCACACCGTGGCGGTAGGCGGTTGAAGACCGGGGCGCATAGCAGCATTGATTAACATTGAACCCTATGGGTCTCAGGAGCCAATGACGATGTGCGCCGGCGGTCGCGGTACGCACCGCCGCGGTACGCACCACCGCGGGCGTGACCGCCATTTTCTATCTGATTAATCACTCGAGACCTGATCATCCACAGGAGAGGACCTATACTGCAAGTGCTGCTGTGACCTCGGTCTGGGAGATACAATGGCTGCTGCGACTGGGGAAAGGGCCCCTGCCTTCACTGCTGAAGAATTGGAGAAACTTGTTGATGGGGTCCTCCCCCAGTATGCGCTACTCTACGGTCCTCCAGACCAACAGGTTAGTACACAGGGTGCACGATGAATGGGCTATGCTTGTGTTGAGTGGGGTGTATGTAAGATGGTGGGGAGGGGAGCGAATGAGGAGTGCAACGTACGAAAGATGAGAGCATGTGCCACATGGCAAGGTTGGGGAGGGGGCACTCACATTGACCAGGCAGAAAACTGATGCGATTTCCTTTACCACCCTGTACATGTCACATAGGTCAGCGCCCATCAGATGATCGACATTTGGTTGCCATCGCCAAGGACGTCCGGGCCCTGGGGGTCCACAACAGACGGGGCACCCACTGCCGAAAGAGGTGGGAGGACATCCGCCGCGGGACCAGAAAGACCGCCGAGTCTCTGCTGGGGATGGCCTCCCAACGTAGGAGGGGTGCCAGCCGGCAATTGACCCCCCTGATGTCCCGGATCCTGGCGGTGGCCTACCCCGATTTGGATGGGCGCGTGAGGACATCACAGCAGACACAAGGGGGTGAGTATCAGCACATTCTGCTATCTTTGCGCGCAGTGAAGGTGTCTGGGTGGGGGAGGAGGGCTGTGGCTATCTCCAGGCCAGGGCGCATTCTGTAGGCTAGGCCCCTCCGTTAGACATGGCCCTGTGCCCCCGCCCCCCACCTCTGTAGGGTGCCAAGTACAGCTAGCCATGGTCCGGCCCCACCCATGTGTGCATCTGTCGTCCATAGACCCGTAGGCCTAGTCACAATAACTGAGTAGTGTACCCCCATTGCGCAGCCTAGTTCAGGGGGCTTCTGTGTCTGTCCTCTCCGCCAACGGTGTTGCCAATGCATGCACTCAACCTGTCTTCATTTCTCCCCCCCCCCCCATTTTCTTTGTCTTCCTGTTCATGTGTGAATTAGCATCATCAGGCGGAGGAGAAGTGGCATCGGCGCACGAGGGAGCTGCATCTCACATGGCCCCGGAGGGCCATACAACAGACTCCGAGTACACCAGTGAGACGGAGGGCGAGTGGAGCTCCACAACGGGGACCCGTGGAGACGTCAGCGACACCGACACGTCCTCGGAAGGGAGCTCCCTAGCGGTGGCGGCAACATCCGTGCCCACCGCCACAACAGGTACAGCCGCCACCCAGCGCACCAGCCCCGCCCTCCCAGCAGCCCCTCAGCCTTCGCTCCGTGCCCGCACGCCCAGGAAGGCGGGCATCTCCTTCGCCCCAGGCACCTCAGGCCCTGCTCCAGTTACCCCTGCTGCCCTCAGTGAGGAGGTCATTGACCTCCTCAGGACACTCATTGTTGGGCAGTCTACCCTTTTGAATGCCATCCAGGGTGTAGAAAGGGAGGTGCATCGGAGCAATGCATACCTGGAGGGCATTCATTCGGGTCAGGCTGCCCATCAGCGATCGTTCAACGCTCTGGCCTCAGCACTGACGGCAGCCATTGTCCCTGTCTCCAGCCTCCCTCTTCTTACTCCCTCCACCCAGTCCCAGTCTCCTGTTCCTCTGCCTATCCCATCCACGCCATCAGACCAGCCTGCACACACCTCAACACCCAAGGGCAGCTCATCCAGACATAAGCACCACAGATCCCACAAGCATTCACCCAAGCAACATCCAGATGCAGACATGCCAACAGTCACTACCACCTGTGTGTCCCCCACCTCCTCATCTCCCTCCTCCCTCCCTGTGACGTCTCCACTCACACCTGCATGCACACCACCATCAGCCAGTACTTCCATCACCAGCACACCCTCCATTACAGTCCGCACACGTGCAGTCACCACCCCCACTGCCATTTACACGTCCCCTGTGTCCTCTCCCAGTGTGTCTGTCATCCCCTCTTCCAAAGCACACAAACGCAGGCAGCCACCCACCCAACAGCCATCCACCTCACGACAGCCTCCGTCACAAGCACCTGCACCCAAAGACAGCACACTTGACTCTCCTACAACCACATCCTCTTCCTCCACTCCCATACCCACTACAGCTACCCGTCCCTGTCCTTCCCAAGTCCTTTTCCTTTCCAACCTTGAGCTCATTCCAATCCCTGACCCACCCCCTCCATCTGGTAAGAGTAAAAAAAGCATCTCAGCCACCACCAGCCCTGCATCTACTGTGACCATAGTGCAGGGCTATTGGAGTCCACCAGATCCTAGGGCAGGAACATCGGCCAGCAGCAAGGGGACAGCCAGCCCCCCCCCTGGGAAGAGGACAAAAAAGAAGAAGGGCCGGCGCGACAAGCCTGAGACGGCTGCCACCAAGGACAGTAGCATTGCCCCGTCACCTGCCACATCATCCAAGGGAGGCAAGGGCCACAGAGCTCCAGCGAAGGAGGGCAAGGGCAGCAGGGCCTAGAAGTCAGGCAGCAGGCGAGCTGCCCAGGAGGGCCCCACCAGCCCCATTCCGGGTGTGACGGACGACACCCACGGGCCCAGGACTCCATCACAGGAGGGCGCCGCGACCGCAAGCTTGGATGGTGAATGAGCGGGAAGTCTTGCCCAGGTCTGGCTCCCTAGACACACACGACAAGCACCGCTGAACAGGGCCCCGCCGGGAGGAGCACCGCTGAACAGGGCCCCGCCGGGAGGAGAACAGCTGAACAGGGCCCCGCCGGGAGGAGAACCGCTGAACAGGGCCCCGCCAGGAGGAGCACCGCTGAACAGGGCCCCGCCGGGAGGAGCACCGCTGAACAGGGCCCCGCCGGGAGGAGCACCGCTGAACAGGGCCCCGCCGGGAGGAGCACCGCTGAACAGGGCCCCGCCGGGAGGAGAACCGCTGAACAGGGCCCCGCCGGGAGGAGAACCGCTGAACAGGGCCCCGCCGGGAGGAGCACCGCTGAACAGGGCCCCGCCGGGACAAGAACCGCTGAACAGGGCCCCGCCGGGACAAGAACTGCTGAACAGGAACCGCACCGCTGGGCCCTTCCTGTCAAGCACCGCTCCGCTGGGCCCTTCCTGTCAAGCACCGCTCCGCTGGGCCCTTCCTGTCAAGCACTGCTCCGCTGGGGCCTTCCTGTCAAGCACCGCTCCGCTGGGCCCCGCCGTCTCAAGCACCGCTCCGCTGGGCCCCGCCGTCTCAAGCACCACACCGCTGGGCCCTTCCTGTCAACCACCGCTCCGCTGGGCCCTTCCTGTCAACCACCGCTCCGCTGGGCCCCGCCGTCTCAAGCACCGCACCGCTGGGCCCTTCCTGTCAAGCACCGCTCCGCTGGGCCCTTCCTGTCAAGCACCGCTCCGCTGGGCCCTTCCTGTCAAGCACCGCTCCGCTGGGCCCTTCCTGTCAAGAACCGCACCGCTGGGGCCTTCCTGTCAAGCACCGCTCCGCTGGGCCCCGCCGTCTCAAGCACCGCTCCACTGGGCCCCGCCGTCTCAAGCACCGCTCTGCTGGGCCCCGCCGTCTCAAGCACCGCTCCGCTGGGCCCCGCCGTCTCAAGCACCGCACCACTGGGCCCTTCCTGTCAAGCACCGCTCCGCTGGGCCCCGGCATCTCAAGCACCGCACCGCTGGGCCCTTCCTGTCAAGCACCGCTCCGCTGGGCCCTTCATCTCAAGCACCGCTGGTCCATTGACAGTGCCGGTTCTGTGTCGAGCAGGGCTTCAGGAAGCACTCTGGGCACCATGCCTCCTCCAATAACAGTGGAGTCGGTAATCCATCTGATGGACTGTGGCTTTGCACTCCCCAGGATGGTCCAGTGGGCAAGCCTCCCACTGTAGACACTTGAGAGACTGTGGCTTTGCACTCCCCAGGATGGTCCAGTGGGCAAGCCTCCCACTGTAGGGACTTGTGAGACTGTGGCTTTGCACTCCCCAGGATGGGACAGTGGGCATGGAGGCCCCTCGTGGATCTGGCGTCGTGGACTCATGTGGCTGAGGTGCCCCCCCTTCCCTTCCCCCTGAGGTGCCTGTAGTTTTATCATCTGATGCCCCTGCAGTGTTCTCTCCAATGGTATCTGGTCTCCTGTGTGGGCTTTGCCCATGTGTTTGTGCACATTGGCCCACGGACTATGGAACTTTGACGGAATGTGCTGGACTTTTTGACCAAGGATATATTGTTGCCTATGTTCATTCCTTATTTTTGTATCTTTTATATGGCATATTTGCCATTCCTTCAATGGAGCTATTTATACATATATTTTATAGATCATTTAAATTGTGTCTTTGCATTATTCCGGGGGGTTTGTGTGGTGTCACTCTGACTTGTTGCTCGGCATTGGGGTGTAGGTATTTGTGGTGGGGGGGTGGGTGTATGGCGCATGTGTGTGCCCGTAAGCTTTCCTCCTCCCCCCTCGCCTGTGTCGTAGGTGCAGTACTCACCGTTGTCGTCTGCGCCGGCGTTCGTACTCCTGGTAGATGAGCAGGTAGACAATAGCTGGTAGGATGTGTAATTCGGGTTCCATGCTGTCCTCCTTCCTCGTGGAGTGTGTATAGGTGAGCGTTTTCCCGTACGTAGTCTGTTTCCGCCGTGTTTTTATCGGCGGGGCTCCCGCCCCGGAAAAGGTGGCGGATTGGTGAGTTGTGATAGGGTGGGCGGTACATTGTCTGCCGCCTGCCTGTTGGCGGTGACCGCCGCGCTGTTTGTCGGTCCCGCCGTGGCGGTCGGAGTGTTAAAGTGGCGGCCTGTGTTGGCGGTTCCCGCCAGGGTTAGAATTCCATTTTTTTGACCGTCGGCCTGTTTGCGGGTTGGCCGCCGCTTTTTCACCGACCGCCAGGGTCAGAATGACCCCCTAAGTCTGAGTCCACAGAAGTGTCTTCTGCCCTACGCTTGCAAAGAAGGCCTTAGGTGCTTCAAGCCTTTACCTGATGGAATGACTCCAGTCCAACCAGCCTGCCCTGTACACCCCACACCCTCTAACCTGTCTCGAGCTCTGCAGGTATAAGGACTTCATTCATAGAATCTGTCTGGAGCTCTGCAGTAAGAGGACTTCATTCATGGAACATGTCTGGAGCTCTGCAGGTAAGAGGACTTCATTCCTGGAACCTGTCTCGAGCTCTGCAGGTAAGAGGACTTAATTCAGGGAACCTGTCTCGAGCTCTGCAGGTAAGAGGACTTCATTCCTGGAACCTGTCTCGAGCTCTGCAGGTAAGAGGACTTCATTCCTGGAATCTTTCTCTAGCTCTGCAGGCAAGAGGACTTCATTCATGGAACCTGTCTGGAGCTCTGCAGGTAAGAGGACTTCATTCATGGAACCTATCTCGAGCTCTGCAGGTAAGAGGACTTCATTCATGGAACCTATCTCGAGCTCTGCAGGTAAGAGGACTTCATTCATGGAACCTGTCTGGAGCTCTGCAGTAAGAGGACTTAATTCCTGGAACCTGTCTCGAGCTCTGCAGGTAAGAGGACTTCATTCTTGGAACCTGTCTTGAGCTCTGCAGTTAAGAGGACTTCATTCCTGGAATCTGTCTCGAGCTCTGCAAGC
This sequence comes from Pleurodeles waltl, assembly GCF_031143425.1. Taxonomy (NCBI): domain Eukaryota; kingdom Metazoa; phylum Chordata; class Amphibia; order Caudata; family Salamandridae; genus Pleurodeles; species Pleurodeles waltl. The sequence goes on along the minus strand of NC_090447.1, from coordinate 1,530,785,904 downwards.
AAGAGGACTTAATTCCTCGAACCTGTCTAGAGTTCTGCAGGTATAAGGACTTAATTCCTGGAACCTGTCTCGAGCTCTGCAGGTAAGAGGACTTCATTCCTGGAATCTGTCTCGAGCTCTGCAGGCAAGAGGACTTCATTCCTGGAACCTGTCTCGAGCTCTGCAGGTAAGAGGACTTCATTCATGGAACCTGTCTCGAGCTCTGCAGGTAAAAGGACTTCATTCGTGGAACCTGTCTCGAGCTCTGTAGGTAAGAGGACTTCATTCGTGGAACATGTCTCGAGCTCTGTAGGTAAGAGGACTTCATTTGTGGAACCTGTCTCGAACTCTGCAGGTAAAAGGACTTCATTTGTGGAACCTGTCTCGAGCTCTGCAGGTAAGAGGACTTAATTCCTGGAACCTGTCTCGAGCTCTGCAGGTAAAAGGACTTCATTCTTGGAACCTTTCTCAAACACTGCAGGTAAAAGGACTTCATTTGTGGAACCTGTCTCGAGCTCAGCAGGTAAAAGGACTTCATTCCTGGAACCTGTCTCGAGCTCTGCAGGTAAGAGGACTTAATTCATGGAACCTGTCTCGAGGTCTGCAGATAAGAGGACTTCATTCAGGGAACCTGTCTCGAGCTCTGCAGGTAAGAGGACTTAATTCTTGGAACCTGTCTCAAGCTCTGCAGGTAAGAGGACTTCATTCGTGGAACCTGTCTCAAGCTCTGCAGGTAAGAGGACTTCATTCAGGGAACCTGTCTCGAGCTCTGCAGGTAAGAGGACTTCATTCATGGAACCTGTCTCAAGCTCTGCAGGTAAGAGGACTTCATTCATGGAATCTGTCTCGAGCTCTGCAGGTAAGAGTAACAAGTACAGTGCAAGTATCTTGCTCTGAACCTCAGGCCCAAATTAAGTTGCCTTTATCCATCCCTGCCTCAATCAAGTTGAAGCTATATCCATAGCACTGTGTTATTTTGGAAGATGTTCTCTCTCCCTCCTGTAATATTTTCTCTGCTTCCCCCTCAGGTACAAAACCTAGAAATGCACTGATGTCCAACCACATCTGCTGGTCATATAGACCCAATACAGTCAGTCATGGGCACCAGTATGTATTATGCCACCCATGTGGAGCCCATGCAAAGTGTATCTGCAGGCCTGCCATTGTAGCCTGCATGAAAGGGGGCATGCACCCTTTTTCACTACAGATTACTGCACCACGTCACTGTAAGAAAATAAGGGCCAGATGTAGTAAGCTGTTTGCATAGTGCAAACTGCGAAAATCGCAGTTTGCGCCATGCAAACAGCCTTCTGTGATGCACATTCACAATTTGCGAGTCGGTACCGACTCGCAAATTGTGAATGTGACTCGCAAATAGGAAGGGGTGTTCCCTTCCTCTTTGCGACTCGCATCGCAATGCAGAATTGCTTTGTGACCGCGAATGCGGTCGCAAAGCAATTTGCAGTTACCACCAGTGTCACACTGGTGGTAACTCATTCGCAAAAGGGAAGGGGTCCCCTTGGGACCCCTTCCCCTTTGTGAATGTTGCCCAAAAGTTTTTTTCAGAGCAGGCAGTGGTCCAATGGACCACTGCCTACACTGAAAAAACGAAACCAAATGGTTTCGTTATTTTTTTTATTTTGCAACTTGTTGTCCTTTAAGGAAAACGGGCTGCAAAATAAAATAAAAAAACTGCTTTATTGAAAAAGCAGTCACAGACATGGAGGTCTGCTGACTTCAGCAGGACACCATCCCTGTGAGTGCAGGGACTCGCTATGGGGATGCAAAATGCGACCCATCTCATTAATATTTATGAGGTGGGTCTTTGCGACCCCATAGCGAGTCGCAGAAGGTGTCTGAGACACCGTTCTGCATCAGGATTTGCGATTCTGACCTTGCTACATCTGGCCCTAAGTTACTTACCTGTAACTATAGTTCTCCAGTATTGGAATCTTTCATAGAATCACATGCTTGAATCATTCCAGTCATCGAGATGGAGGTCCCCGGTACCTTAGAAAAGACAATGTCTCCATAGACAAAATAATAATGGCTTACAGCCCTACTTTTAAGTAATCTATCTAAGTCCTTTTGTAAAAAAGAACCAAACTCCACAATCAACCAATCAGATGATCTCACCCTCTAGAACCCTCCTTAAAGAAGCTCCAGTACCTCAGATTTTCTAAGCACTAGTGCGTATCCTAAAAGTTGATTGAGAGAAGTAAAAAAGTGAGCTTCCCCCGGGAGGCGGCGGCTCGCCTGTGAATCTATGAAAGATTCCAATACTGGAGAACTATAGTTACAGGTAAGAAACTTACTTTCTTACTCCAGTATTGGAACTTCCATAGATTCACAAGCTTGAATCAGACTATAAAGCAGTATCTACAGCACATTGCATTGACAATAAATCTCTAGAATTACTGATAGATACCTATCTGATAAAGCATATAAGTATTCTAACATGTAAAGATGCTGTTACTTATAAGCACAAATATTCATGTCTGTCAACAATTATAGCTACATACAAAGCACAACTATTAAAATACGCAATGTGCAGTACGAGAAAAGAAGAATGGAGGGAGGTAGAGGTAGCGCACCGTTACTGGAAGAGATGCCGCAAGGCCGCCTGTCCTACCGTCACATCTCCTCGAGTTATGATGGCATCCAGACAGTAGTGTCTTGTAAACGTGTGTGTACTTTTCCAGGTGGCCGCTCTGCAAATGTCTTGTAGGGGTATGTAGGAGGCTGGCCTGGCTTGTAGTGGGTACCAAGGGGTACTTACACTCTGTACCAGGTCCAGTTATCCCTTACTAGTGTAGAAGAGGTGTTTCTAGCAGCTTAGGCTGATAGAAGGTAGCTATAGCAGAGCAGCTTAGGCTGAACTAGGAGACATGCAAAGCTCCTACTGTACCACTGGTGTCATATGCACAATATCATAAAGAAAACACAATACACAGATATACTAAAAATAAAGGTACTTTATTTTTATGACAATATGCCAAAAGTATCTCAGTGAGTACCCTCAGTATGAGGAAAGCAAATATACACAAGATATATGTACACAATACCAAAAATATGCAGTAATAGCAAAAGGAAGTAATGCAAGCAATGTAAAGTTACAGTGGATTGCAATAGGAGCACATAGGTACAGGGGCAACACAAACCATATACTCTAGAAATGGAATGCGAACCACGAATGGACCCCAAACCTATGTGAGCTTGTAGAGGGTCGCTGGGACTGTAAGAGAACAGTGAGGGTTAGAAAAATAGCCCACCCCAAGACCCTGAAAAGTAGGTGTAAAGTGCATCTATATTCCCCAGAGAGCACAGAAGTCGTGATAGGGGAATTCTGCAAGGAAGACCAACACCAGCAATGCAACCAAAGTGATTTCCGGACGAGAGTACCTGTGGAACAAGGGGACCAAGTCCAAGAGTCGCGACAAAGTCCAGATTGGGCAGATGCCCAGGAAATGCCAGTTTAGGGTGCAAAGAAGCTGCCACCGGATGGTAGAAGCTGTGGATTCTGCAAGAACGAAGAGGACTAGGAACTTCCCCTTTGGAGGATGGATGTCCCACGTCGTGTAGAAGCTTGCAGAGGTGTTCCCATGCAGAAAGACCGCAAACAAGCCTTGCTAGCTGCAAGGGTCACGGTTAGGGTTTTTGGATGCTGCTGTGGCCCAGGAGGGACCAGGATGTCGCCACTTGCGTGAGGAGACAGAGGGGGCGCCCAGCAAGACAGGGAGCCCTCACAGAAGCAGGCAGCACCTGCAGAAGTGCCAGAGCTCACCTGAAGTCACAAAAGGAGATCCCACGACGCCGGAGGACAACTCAGGAGGTTGTGCACTGCAGGTTAGAGTGTCGGGGACCCAGGCTTGGCTGTGCACAAAGGAAATCCTGGAAGAGTGCACAGGAGCCGGAGCAGCTGCAAATCACGCGGTACCCAGCAATGCAGTCTAGCGTGGGAAGGCAAGGACTTACCTCCACCAAACTTGGACTGAAGAGTCACTGGACTGTGGGAGTCACTTGGACAGAGTTGCTGAGTTCCAGGGACCATGCTCGTTGTGCTGAGAGGGGACCCAGAGGACTGGTGATGCAGTTCTTTTGGTGCCTGCGGTTGCAGGGGGAGGATTCCGTCGTCCCACGGGAGATTTCTTCGGAGCTTCTAGTGCAGAGAGGAGGCAGACGACCCCCACAGCATGCACCACCAGGAAAACAGTCGAGAAGGCAGCAGGATCAGCGATACAAGGTTGCAGTAGTCGTCTTTGCTACTTTGTTGCGGTTTTGCAGGCGTCCTGAGCAGTCAGCGGTCGATTCCTTGGCAGAAGGTGAAGAGAGACATGCAGAGGAACTCTGATGAGCTCTTGCATTCGTTATCTAAAGAATTCCCCAAAGCAGAGACCCTAAATAGCCAGAAAAGGAGGTTTGGCTACCTAGGAAGGAGGATAGGCTAGCAACACAGGTAAGAGCCTATCAGGAGGAGTCTCTGACGTCACCTGCTGGCACTGGCCACTCAGAGCAGTCCAGTGTGCCAGCAGCACCTCTGTTTCCAAGATGGCAGAGGTCTGGAGCACACTGGAGGAGCTCTGGGCACCTCCCCTGGGAGGTGCAGGTCAGGGGAGTAGTCACTCCCCTTTCCTTTGTCCAGTTTCGCGCCAGAGCAGGGCTGGGGGATCCCTGAACCGGTGTAGACTGGCTTATGCAGAGATGGGCACCATCTGTGCCCATCAAAGCATTTCCAGAGGCTGGGGGAGGCTACTCCTCCCCAGCCCTGACACCTTTTTCCAAAGGGAGAGGGTGTAACACCCTCTCTCTGAGGAAGTCCTTTGTTCTGCCTTCCTGGGCCAAGCCTGGCTGGACCCCAGGAGGGCAGAAACCTGTCTGAGGGGTTGGCAGCAGCAGCAGCTGCAGTGAAACCCCGGGAAAGGTAGTTTGGCAGTACCCGGGTCTGTGCTAGAGACTCAGGGGATCATGGAATTGTCTCCCCAATGCCAGAATGGCATTGGGGTGACAATTCCATGATCTTAGACATGTTACATGGCCATGTTCAGAGTTACCATTGTGACGCTGTACATAGGTAGTGACCTATGTACAGTGCACGCGTGTAATGGTGTCCCCGCACTCACAAAGTCCGGGGAATTTGCCCTGAACAATGTGGGGGCACCTTGGCTAGTGCCAGGGTGCCCACACACTAAGTAACTTAGCACCCAACCTTTACCAGGTAAAGGTTAGATATATAGGTGACTTATAAGTTACTTAAGTGCAGTGGTAAATAGCTGTGAAATAAAGTGGACGTTATTTCACTCAGGATGCAGTGGCAGGCCTGTGTAAGAATTGTCAGAGCTCCCTATGGGTGGCAAAAGAAATGCTGCAGCCCATAGGGATCTCCTGGAACCCCAATACCCTGGGTACCTCAGTACCATATACTAGGGAATTCTAAGGGTGTTCCAGTATGCCAATGTGAATTGGTGAAATTGGTCACTAGCCTGTTAGAAACAATTTGGAAAGCAGAGAGAGCATAACCACTGAGGTTCTGGTTAGCAGAGCCTCAGTGAGACAGTTAGTCATCACACAGGGAACACATACAGGGCACATACTTATGAGCACTGGGGACCTGCCTGGCAGGGTCCCAGTGACACATAGACTAAAACAACATATATACAGTGAAATATGGGGGTAACATGCCAGGCAAGATGGTACTTTCCTACAGGGTACACCTGCGAACAGTGCCATCGATGTTGAGACAGATCTCGTGGAATGTGCCCGTATTGAGGATTGTAAAGGCTTTCCAGCTGCCTGGTGACAAAACTTTATAGCAGCTACTATCCATCTTGCTATTCCTTGTTTCGAAAGGTATTAGCCCTTTCGCTGGGCACTATAAGGGACAAATAGCTGTTTATGCTTGCGAAAATGTTTGTTTTTCTCCAAATAAAAAACGTAATACATCTTTTGATGTCTAACGAGTGAAGACCCCTTTCTGCTGGAGATGACGGATTTGGAAAGAAAGTCTTTAAGATGAAAGGTTTGTTAATGTGCAAGTCCGATGGCACTTTGGGAACAGATTTTGGGCTTGTGCAAAGGATCACTCTGTCGTGTTTAAATTAAAGGAAAGGCTCTTGAATGGTTAGAGCCTGGATTTCACTGTTGCGTCTAGTAGAAGAGCCACCAGAAGAGCAACTTTCCATGATAAGTATTTCAATTCCGCTTTGTGAATGGGTTCAAATGGATTTCTCATAAGCTGAGATAGAGCCATGTTGAGTTGCCAGGAGGGTGGAGGAGGTTTTACTGGAGGAAAAACTCTAAAGAGTCTAAACTGTTTTATTAACCTGGAGGACCATAAAGATGGAGATGTTGGGGAACATATGAAAAGAGATATGGCGTACTCTAATGGATGCATGAGCTAATCCCGAAGATGCCAGATGGAGGAGATAGTGCAATATCTCCTCTGGCGGTGACAATAGCAGATCAATCTGTTCTTTCTGACGCCATAAACAAAACGTTTCCACTTCAGAGAGTATGTTTTTTTTGTGCTATCCGCTCTGGCCTTTGAAAGTATTTTCCTACATTCTGGGTGAATGTTTAAATGGGCAAACTCATTGTGTTCAGGATCCAAGCTGATAACTTTAGTGATTTGGGGTCCGGGTGCAAGACTTGACACTTGTTCCTCGTTAGATCTAGTGAGACTTTCAGTGGAATGCGGTCTTTATCTGAGGACAGGAACAGTTCCGAGAACCAATATTGGCGAGGCCAATACGGAGATATCAGGATTAGTCTGAAACGTTCTCCCTTGATTTTTGTGAACACTCTTGAAATCAGGGGAATGGGTGGAAAAGCGTAGGCAAATATTCTGTACCATGCCATCGAAAAGGCATTCCCTGAGCCTGGATGGTTATCCCAGCTTGCATAGAAGCGGCATTTGGTGTTCTGCGGAGTCGCGAAGAGATCTGGGTTGGGCTTTCCCCATTCCTTGAAGACCTGGTCGAGAGCTTCTTGGTTCAACTCCCATGACAGGAGGATGTTAGTCTGCAGAGGGAGTCTGCTGTCTCGTTCCGTTTTCCTGGAAGGTGTTCTGCTCTTAAACTCACCCCATTTTGAATAGCCCAATTCCAAATACTTTGAGATTCTCGAGATAGGAGAAGAGACTTCATTCCTCCCTGCTTGTTCAGGTAATGCATTGTTGTTGTATTGTCTGTCCATATGAGAACCACAGATTGTTTTTTTCTGGGGAGGAAAGCCTGCAAAGCCAGAAAAACTGCTCTTAGCTCCAGGAAATTGATGTGATATTTTTTAAAAGAGCTGTTCCACTTTCCGCTCACCTGTAGGTCTTGAAGGTAAGACTCCATCCCTCCAGAGAGGCGTCCATGGTAATGACCAGCAGGGGTCAGTGGGGCAGAAATGAAAGACCTATTGTGATGTTCAATTGTTCTGACCACCAGTGGAGCGTTTCGATCATGCGTGGAGTCACTGTGACCGAGTTGTTGAATGAGCCCTCCTTTCGAACCCATTGAAGATCCAATTCTTCTTGTAGAGGGTGCATTCTTAGGCGGAAGAATGGAAGTAGCTGAATGTAAGATGACATCATCCCCAATAGAGATTTGTAACTGTGTACTGAAAGAGACTTTCTTCTTTGAACTCTGGTTGGTGGCAACATGAGTTTGGTTTGTCTTTCCGAAGTAGGGAAGGCTTTGTCTCTGACTATGTCTATTGTCGCCCCTAAGAAAGTCGTTACTCTTGGTGGCAAGATCTTTGATTTGTTCCGATTCAGGGTGAGACACAGTTCGCCGAATAATTCCATGCAAGCCGTTGTTGAGTCATGAGCCTCTCAATTCAACCACGCTTTTATTAGCCAATCACCTAAATATGGAAAAATCTGGTGTTTTTTCCTTCTCAGCCAAGCTGCTACCAGAGCAAGACACTTTGTGAATATTGTGGGGGCAGATTTCAGACCAAATAGAAGAACTCAGAACTGGAAATGGCTGCCGGCTACTGTGAAACGAAGGAATTTTCTGTGGGCAGGCGAGATTGGGATATGAAAGTATGCATCCTGTAGATCCAGGGTTGCCATAAAGTCTCTGTGATTCGTGCAGAGGAGAATGTCCTGCAACATGACCATGCGAAAGGCTTGACGTTTGAGGTATTTGTTTAAGTTCCGGAGGTCAAGAATGGGACGCCATTCCTCCCAGTTCTTGCGTATTAGAAACAAGAGTAAAAACCTCTGCCCTTTTTCGAGGAAGGAACTCTCTCTATTGCTCCCTTCTTTAGCATGGTTTCAACCTCGGACCAGAGTTGTTTTAGTTGTTTTTGAAGGAAGGTATGTGGAGGGTGTGATGGTGGGATTTGGATGAACTCCAAGGTGTGGCCAAATTGAACTATTTTTAATACCCACTGGTCTGACGTTATTTCTTGCCATTTTTTTAAAAAAGTGGGATATTCTTCCCACTATTCTATAAATTGGTGGCTGGGGAGGTAGCCAGAGCGTGAAAGCGGTCATTGGTGACGAACTGTGCCTTTGCCTTGATGTGCTCTACCCCTAGGAGGAGGTCTAGAATAGGAAACCTGGGGTGGTTGTCTTTGGGGATATTGTCTTCGAAACTGCTGAGTTGCATAGGAGGGATAATGAAGGTTTTGAAAACTCCCTCTATATGATGGGATTCCTTGCCCTTTAGAGGCACGAAAAGGAAACTTCTTGAACTGTAGGGTACTCAATGATCTGGCGGTGTCCGTGTCCGTTTTAATCGCTTGTAAGGCTTCATCCATGTGCTTGCCAAAAAGAGCATCCCCATCAATCGGAAGGTCCAATACCTTATTCTGTACTTCCGGTCCAAAGGTAGCTGCCCTAAATCAGTCTTGTCTACGGAGCACCGCCCCACCTGCTAGTTGTCTAAAAGCAGTGGTAGCAATATCCATTGCGCAATCAATAACCTCACCCGAGGTGCGCTCCCCTCCAACAGGATCTTCTTTGCTTCCACCTTTGAATCCTTCTGAAGCTGGTCCAGATTCGGAGCAATATCCGCCCATAATTGCCTGTTGTATCCACCCAAAAAAGTCAAAGAGTTTGCTACTCTCACTATAAGCCCTCACATAGAGGAAAACCACTTCCCAATGTTGTCTAGCCTTCTACCTTTGTCTGGAGGTGCTGAATTTGGCATTGACGGATTCTTTGAACGCCTCTGCACTGCCTGGGTTATTACCGAGTCTGGCTTCAGATGCCCAATGAGACATGTTGGAGCATCTTCTGGAGCCTTATACTTTTTGTCTAACCTTGGTAAGACTGCAGTCACAGTAGCCGGGTTTTTCATTACTTTCAGACATTCCTCCCAGATGTAACTCACTATGGGTATGGAGCGTACACTCTTTCGAAAGGGCTCCTTAAAATCATATACGAAGCAATCCATTTGCATAGATGGCATGGGAAGAACAAATCTCTTTGCTGCTCTTTCAAGCAGATTATGGAAACTCCCAATGTCTCCTGGGGGTGAATCCACCGGAGTAGGCAATTGAGATAATGGGGTTGGCAATATATAGGTGTCGCATTCAGATTGCGTGTCCTGGAGCTCACCTTCCTCCCTATCATCGTCTGAGGAGTCTGTAACTTGTAGAAAGGTTCTCTGCGGGGTACTCCTCACCGATCTAGGAAACGACATAGGTCTTGGTACTGGGGTGGAAGGTACTGACGGAGGGGGTTCCGTTGGGATTTTTTCTGACTGTGATGCCAATGGAAACCTGTTTTTGTAGTCTGTCAAAATAAGTTGCCGATCAGAGATAAGGGAACTTGGAATACAGACCATATCCTCTGGCACACCTCGTTGATCTCTCTGAGGAGAATAATACTGCTAGCCACATTCGTCTTCATCATCTTGATACTTGACCTGGAGCTGAGAAGGACTAGGAGCCACCCCAAATGGCCCATATTCATCCGAATCTTCCTCCAGTAGATGGTCCGGAAGTAAGGGCGTGACCTTACTTGGAGACGTGGCATGTGGTGTTATGTCCCTTTTTCTAGTTGAGAACTGAATTTTTCTCCTCGTCAACGGTGTAGTCGATGAGGCCATCAACGAAGTTGTCTCCATCTGTGAAGGTCCACCTCTGGTCGCCGTCGACTATGTCGTTGCCACCAGAATGGCCGCTGACGATGGTGTTGTTGATGCCATCATCGATAACATCTTTATCTTCATCGTCAACGGTCTGGTCTTAGATACCAAGTAACAGTAGAAAGGCTCGTAACAGTGGATGTTGTCACTGATACAGTTGCAATATATGTTCTCGTCGACGATGGTGTCGACGACAATGACTTCGACGAAGGCGGGGTCATCGTCGACAGGCTGACACCAGGGGCTGAAAAAGGCTTTTTAAAAGTAGTAATGATCTTCAGTGGAGGTGTGGATGGCTCTGAAGAAGGTTTGGAAACCTCCTTTAAAGTTAAAGGCCAGTGTTTAGATTTTGATGGAGATTTTCTTTCATGAGGTGATGTCGATAGACTGCGGCCTTCACCAGACCCATGTGAGGTCTTTTTAACAGCTTTAGAGGGTTGCCCTGAACCCTTTACAGAGTGAAGTGATCTTTGTTTCTTTTGGGACTTTTTGGACGACCAGGAAGATTCCTCACTGTCAGAATCTGAGACAGGGTTTTTCCTTGTTTTAAGCTTTTGGAACCATATGAGCAGACTTCCCTCTTTATCCATTAGAGTTTTTGAAGAAAAGGTACAACATACCTTGCATTCTGCAGCAGAATGTTCAGGATATAGGCAAAATATACAGTCTCTAGGTGGATCCTCAGAGTGGAGTATTTTCTTTCCACATGTACTGCAGGCTCTGAAGCGACTTTTCCTCTGTCAGACATTATGTTGATAATGTCAGGCCCCAGATATTCCAAGTGTGAACAAAAACACTCTAGAATAGAGAATAATTCCAGATGTAGTGGTGAAACCTATTCCAACAGGACAAAATGAGCAGAGCTCAGTGGAGACTCCCTAGCACGACGTGCAGTAGAAAATCTGAGGTACTGGAGTTTCTGTCAGGAGGGTTCTAGAGGGTGGGATCATCTGATTTGTTGATTCTGGAGATTGGTCCTTTTTTAGATAAGGACTTGGATAGATTACTTAAAAGTAGGGCTGTAAACCATTATTCTTATGTATATGGAGACATTGGCCCGCATTATGACCCTGGCGGTCGGTGGAGAAGTGGCGGTAATATCGCCAACAGGCCGGCGGAAAAAAATGGAATTATGTCCATGGCAGTTACCACCATGGACAACTGCCACTTCTCCACTCCGACCGCCAGGGTGGTGATGACCGTTAGGCTAGAGACTTCGGTCTCCAGCCCGGCTGCAGTCACCAGACCGCCGACGGTATCAGGACCCTGCATACCGCCATGGATTTCGTGGGGTTTGGAACCGCCACGAAATCCATGGCGGTAGGCACTATCAGTGCCAGGGAATTCGTTCCCTGGCACTGATAGGGGTCTCCCCCACCCCCTCCCCAGAGTCCTTCCCCCACACCCACGACCCCCCTACCACCCCCAAAAGGTGGCAGGACCCCCCTCCCCACCCCCCCAACATCGACACACACCCCCGTCATGCACACAGACACTACCACCACACACATACTAACAAACATTCCAACAGACACACACAGTCATACACGCACACATACTCACAGACATACATACAGACAGACACGCACACATTTTCAAACACACAACACCCCCGCATGCATACACGCATTCACACACCCCTTCTACACACTCACACTCACACCCCCATGCACGCACACAACACACAACACCTCCCCACCCCCTCCCCTAACGGACAATCACCTTACCTGTTCCGGTGATCCTCCAGGAGGGAACGGGATCCATGGGGGCTGCTCCGCCGCCAGCACCCCATCACCAGAACACCGCCACACCGAATCCTGGGACGTGATTCGGTGTTCTGATGACGTGGCAGGGGAGGTGGAGCAGCCTCCACTTCCCTGCCAACCGCCAGAAAAAGGACGAGGGCTGCCAGCAGTCATAATACGCTATGCGGAAAACCGCCTGCACTGGCGCTCTTCAGCACGGCGGTACCAGAATGTGAGGGCACCCCTGCATGAGCAGAGGTGCCCCCACAAACTCCAGCTCCATTTTCATGGAATTTGTGAGTGCGGAGAAGCCATTTTACGCGTGTACTGGACATAGGTCACAAACTATGTCCAGCTACATAAGAAAATAAGTTATTTACCTGTAACTGCAGTTCTCCAGTATTGGTAACTTTCATAGATTCACATGCTTGAATCATTCCCAGTCGTTGAAGTGGGAGTCCCACGGTAACTTAATGAAGCAGTATATATATATCACTATCATAGGCTATAGTGGCAATGAACAAGTCAGTCTAATGGCCTATCCATGACCTTTTTAAAAACGGACCAAACTTAAACCATAACCAATCAGGCGACAGCACCCTCTAGAACACTCCCAACAGAGCCCAGTCCCTCAGATTTTCTACCGCACGTTCTGTGAAGGGAGTCCCCCTGAGCTCGGCCCAGTTCTTCAGCTTTGTCTTCTTTTTGGATCATCCAAGCTTATATTTCATGCTTCATTTCTATAACCCTGGCACTTTTTGCCTTGTGAGAACTGTGTTCAGTAAACTCATGGTGAGTCTTTCAATCTTTTGATACCTCAGACTTATCTCGGTCACAAGACCTTTTCCTTTTATGTGACCTTTTCTGAGGTTGCAGCACCATCTTCCTTCACTAAGATATTCTTAATTTCAACTTCTGAAGCCATAAATTAAGCCTCCCTTCCCAATCTTTTAGTGTCTTGGTAGAAAAGGTGACACATTTTGCAATCTTACCTTGAGGGTAGGGTTGGAGCAGTAGATATAGTCCATATGTACATCTTCAGAATGAAGACTTTTCTTCCCACAGGGCTGAAAAGCCCTTCCTTTTATGGTTGACATTGAAGTAGATAGCTTGTAGGAAGTTGCAGGCGGTGTTATATAGATGTAGTGGGGCACCGGAAATAAGTGAATGTTTTAACCTGGTAGCCACTGTCATAAATGCCTTTAGTCTTGAAGCCAAATCTCTCAATCATGGCTCTTAGGGAGTGTTTTATTTCTAACGGGCCATGACAGAACTCCGAGCATCAGGCTGAAGGAAGTGTCAATTTCTCACAATGCCCGTCAGTGGGTCGAAAAGTACATTAAAAAACAATTAACAGCCACGCATCGTCGGTGTTCTCTTCGGAAGTCGTGTAGACCGAAACGCTTGAATTGCCGTGCCAAGAGCGCTTTACAACTGTGGAATGAAGCACCTGAATTGCTGTGTCAAGAGTGCTTTACAACTGTGGACTGAAGCGCCTGAATTCCCGTGCCAAGAGCGCTTTACATCTGTAGACCGAAACGCTTGAATTGCTGTGCAAAGAGCGCTTTACGTCTGGATGTAACGACTTCTTTCAAAATTGGATTAATCAAGGCCTCACCGCTACGAGTACGACCTACTCGTTTTTTAATTCACCATGGAAACAAGGATACGTCGATTGGATGACACTCTGGCATCCAGGAACCCTGTTCTTCTTCAGAGAAACCCCCACAAGGTCTGACTGCATCAAAGTCTTCAAAATAGTGAGCAACGTGCTTGGGTGTGGCTGCATATAAATATATATATATTAAAAATGTAATTTACCCAGTGTACAACTGTTCGTGGCATGTTGTGCTGCAGATTCACATGCTATGCATATCGATTCCGACATCTAGTGTTGGGCTCGGAGTGTTACAAGTTGTTTTTGTTTGAAGAAGTCTTTTAGAGTCACGGGATCGAGTGACTCCTCCTCTCGGTTCCATTGCGCATGGTCATCGACTCCATTGTTAGATTGTTTTCCCGCAGAGGGTGAAGAAAGGAGTGATAAAGTATATAAGAGAAAAAGAGATGTCCATGCAAATGTTAATGTATATACAAATGTGTTAACCTAAACGACTACAGGCTACCAGGGAGGAGGCAGGGTGCATGTGAATCTGCAGCACAACATGCCACGAACAGATGTACACTGGGTAAGTGACATTTTCCGTTCTATGGCGTGTGTAGCTGCAGGTACACATGCTATGCATAGACTACAAAGCAGTTTGTCCTCCCAAAATAGCGGTGGCTAGCCTGTAGGAGTTGAAGTTGTTTGAAATAATGTTCTCAGTACAGCTTGTCCTACTGTGGCTTCTTGTTGTGAGTAAACATCCACACAGTAGTGTTTAGTAAATGTATGAGGTGTTGACAATGTAGCTGCTTTACATATATCAGCCATTGGTATGTTTCCTTAAAAAAAAGCCATTGTTGCACCTTTCTTTCTTGTAGAATGTGCTTTAGGAGTGAGTACAAGTTGTCTTTTTGCTTTCATATAGCATGTTTGTATACACCTAACAATCCATCTTGCTAAACCTTGTTTTGATATAGGATTGCCTGTATGTGGTTGTTGGAAAGCTACAAAAAGTTGTTTTTTTTCTAAATTGTTTAGTTCTGCCTATATAGTACATTAGAGCTCTTTTGAGATCTAATGTATGTAGAGCTCTTTCTGCCACAGAATCTGGCTGTGGGAAGAAGACTGGCAGTTCCACTGTTTGATGTGAAATTGTGAGACTACTTTGGTAGAAATTTTTGGTTTGTTCTTAGTATAACCTTGTGTCTGTGGAAAAAAGGTTCTTCAACAGTAAAAGCTTGTATTTCCCTTACTCTTCTTAAAGTAGTAATTACCACAAGAAAGGCAACTTTCCATGTTAGAAATTGAATTTGGCAAGAGTGCATGGGTTCAAAAGGTGGTCCCCCATAAGTCTAGTAAGTATTATATTTAACTTCCATGTTGGAACTGGTGGTGTTCTTGGTGGAATGATGAGTTTTAAGCCTCCCATGAAAGCTTTAACAGGAACTCTAAATAAAGAGCTATGTTGAATAGTTTGTAAATATGTGGATATTGCGGTAAGGTGTGTTTTTATTGAGGAAAAAGCTAAATTAGATTTTTGCAAATTAAGTAAATAACATACAATGTCTTGTATTGATGCTGTAAGAGGATCTATGGTTTTAGATTGACAATAATAAACAAATATTTTCCATTTGTTTGCATAGCACTGTCTAGTAGTGGGTTTACGTGCTTTTTTAATAACTTCCATACATTCTGGTGGGAGTTTTAAATATCCAAATTCTATGACTTCAGGAGCCAAATCGCTAGATTGAGAGCATTGAGGTCTGGATGTCTGATTTGACCTTTGTTTTGTGTTAACAGATCCGGTCTGCATGGGAGTTTGGAATGGGGTGCCACAGATAGATCTACTAGTGTTGTGGACCACGGCTGACGTACCCATGTTGGTGCTATGAGTATCATGTTGAGTGAAGTTTTACCAACTTGTTGACCAGAAATGGAATGAGCGGGAGAGAGGGAAAAGCATAAGCAAATATCCCTGACCAATTGATCCATAGAGCATTGCCTTTGGATAGGGGATGTGGGTGTCTGGATGCGAAGTTTTGGCATTTTGTATTTTCACTTGTTGCAAATAGATCTATGTTTGGTGTTCCCCACTTTTGAAAGTACTTTTGAAGTACTTGAGGGTGAATCTCCCATTTGTGTGTTTGTTGGTGATTTCTGCTGAGGACATCTGCCAACTGATTGTCTATCCCTGGAATGTACTGTGCTAATAGATGAATTTGTGAATTGCCCATTTCCAAATTGTTTGGGCTAGAAGGGACAGTTGAGATGAATGTGTGTCCCCCTGCTTGTTGAGATAATACATGGTTGTCATGTTATCTGTTTTTACAAGAACATTCTTCTGTTTGAGAAGAGGTTGAAATGCTTTAAGGGCAAGGAACACAGCTAATAACTCTAAATGGTTTATGTGTAGCTGTTTCTGTTTGACATCCCATTGCCCTTGAATATTGTGATTGTTTAGGTGAGCTCCCCAACCAATCGTCGATGCATCTGTTGTAATTATGGTCTTAGGCACAGGGTCTTGAAATGACCGCCCCTTGATTAAGTTGCTGTGATTCCACCACTGAAGGAGAGTGTGAGGAGAGGTAGGTTGGTGCAGAGAATGAGAAGGAGAAGACTAAGGAGGTGCTGGCTTCTCTCTTTGCTTTGCACTTTAGCTGGGGAATGTGCAGTGTCCAGTTCCTCTTGGAATGCCAGCTTTCTCCTTGTCTTTAGAGGAGGTGCTGTAATAACTCTCCCCATCTCTTTATGGATGTGTATCCTAGATTGTCTCTCATCCATAATTTGCAGAATTGGTTCAATATCCGACTCTTCCTCAGAGGTGTTATGGCTCTCTCGTAGTTTTTTGGAAAGTCCTTGCTCCTCTGTATAACCCTGTCTTTTTAGGTTCCGAAGTTTGAAGTTTTTTCGGTATCGAAAATGTTGTGGAAGGACTTGGCTCCAAATCTATCTTTCTAATTTACGACTCCAAAAATTGCTCTTTTTTCTGGAGTCTGAAATGGAGCCCTTGATATTTTTTGTCGACTCTGAAGTAGTCGTATGGTGTGGCCTTTTTCAGTGCCGAAGCCGAGGGTCGGTCACCAACAGTCTTTTTCCGGGTCGAACCATGGCCTTCCTTCAGTGGTGTACCCAAGGCCTTCTGTTGTTTTTTGTGTGGGGGTGCAGGGGCAGACGTACTCACATGCTGGCTGGCTGTGATAGGTCTGTCTTCTTCGGACTCCTGCTCCGATTCAGGACCCTGCATACCGCCATGGATTTCGTGGGGTTTGGAACCGCCACGAAATCCATGGCGGTAGGCACTATCAGTGCCAGGGAATTCGTTCCCTGGCACTGATAGGGGTCTCCCCCACCCCCTCCCCAGAGTCCTCCCCCCACACCCACGACCCCCCTACCACTCCCCAAAGGTGGCAGGACCCCCCTCCCCACCCCCCCAACATCGACACACACCCCCGTCATGCACACAGACACTACCACCACACACATACTAACAAACATTCAAACAGACACACAGTCATACACGCACACATACTCACAGACATACATACAGACAGACACGCACACATTTCCAAACACACAACACCCCCGCATGCATACACGCATTCACACACCCCTTCTACACACTCACACCCCCATGCACGCACACAACACACAACACCTCCCCACCCCCTCCCCTAACGGACAATCACCTTACCTGTTCCGGTGATCCTCCAGGAGGGAACGGGATCCATGGGGGCTGCTCCGCCGCCAGCACCCCATCACCAGAACACCGCCACACCGAATCCTGGGACGTGATTCGGTGGGCGGTGTTCTGATGACGTGGTAGGGGAGGTGGAGCAGCCTCCACTTCCCTGCCAACCGCCAGAAAAAGGACGAGGGCTGCCAGCAGTCATAATACGCTATGCAGAAAACTGCCTGCACTGGCGCTCTTCAGCACGGCGGTACCAGAATGTGAGGGCACCCCTGCATGAGCAGAGGTGCCCCCACAAACTCCAGCTCCATTTTCATGGAATTTGTGAGTGCGGAGAAGCCATTTTACGCGTGTACTGGACATAGGTCACAAACTATGTCCAGCTACATAAGAAAATAAGTTATTTACCTGTAACTGCAGTTCTCCAGTATTGGTAACTTTCATAGATTCACATGCTTGAATCATTCCCAGTCGTTGAAGTGGGAGTCCCACGGTAACTTAATGAAGCAGTATATATATATCACTATCATAGGCTATAGTGGCAATGAACAAGTCAGTCTAATGGCCTATCCATGACCTTTTTAAAAACGGACCAAACTTAAACCATAACCAATCAGGCGACAGCACCCTCTAGAACACTCCCAACAGAGCCCAGTCCCTCAGATTTTCTACCGCACGTTCTGTGAAGGGAGTCCCCCTGAGCTCGGCCCAGTTCTTCAGCTTTGTCTTCTTTTTGGATCATCCAAGCTTATATTTCATGCTTCATTTCTATAACCCTGGCACTCTTTGCCTTGTGAGAACTGTGTTCAGTAAACTCATGGTGAGTCTTTCAATCTTTTGATACCTCAGACTTATCTCGTCACAAGACCTTTTCCTTTTATGTGACCTTTTCTGAGGTTGCAGCACCATCTTCCTTCACTAAGATATTCTTAATTTCAACTTCTGAAGCCATAAATTAAGCCTCCCTTCCCAATCTTTTAGTGTCTTGGTAGAAAAGGTGACACATTTTGCAATCTTACCTTGAGGGTAGGGTTGGAGCAGTAGATATAGTCCATATGTACATCTTCAGAATGAAGACTTTTCTTCCCACAGGGCTGAAAAGCCCTTCCTTTTATGGTTGACATTGAAGTAGATAGCTTGTAGGCAGTTGCAGGCGGTGTTATATAGATGTAGTGGGGCACCGGAAATAAGTGGATGTTTTAACCTGGTAGCCACTGTCATAAACGCCTTTAGTCTTGAAGCCAAATCTCTCAATCATGGCTCTTAGGGAGTGTTTTATTTCTAACGGGCCATGACAGAACTCCGAGCATCAGGCTGAAGGAAGTGTCAATTTCTCACAATGCCCGTCAGTGGGTCGAAAAGTACATTAAAAAACAATTAACAGCCACGCATCGTCGGTGTTCTCTTCGGAAGTCGTGACCCGAGTCTGAGCCTCAGTCAACCCCTGAATGACCCCAGGAGCTGCTGATAATGTTAAGTAGCATGAAAGAAGCACCAGGATTGGTTGTGTCACAGTGTCCTTTCCTCTGGATCTGCACGTTGCTGAACAAAAGGCCCACCTTCCGGCGTCACCAACTCAGAAAGCTATTGTAGCACAGAGTTATGATGAAGCCAGTCGGGGGGAAGGGAATTAGGGTAGGGAACAGCAGGGAGAGAGATTTGAAAAGAAAAGGTTAGAACAAATATGCACTTACTCATTCATAGAAATATAACTCATCTTGACTAAATGCGTCTCCGTGATATCAATTGCCGTGCCAAGAACGCTTTACAACTGTGGACTGAAGTGCCTGAATTGCCGTGTCAAGAGCGCTTTACAACTGTGAACCGAAACGCTTGAATTGCTGTGCCAAGAGCGCTTTACAACTGTCGACTGAAGCGCCTGAATTGCGTGTCAAGGGCGCTTTACATCTGTAGACCGAAACGCTTGAATTGCCGTGCCAAGAGCGCTTTACAACTGTGGACTGAAGCACCTGAATTGCTGTGTCAAGAGTGCTTTACAACTGTGGACTGAAGCGCCTGAATTGCCGTGCCAAGAGCGCTTTACATCTGTAGACCGAAACGCTTGAATTGCTGTGCAAAGAGCACTTTACCTCTGGAAGTAACGACTTCTTTCAAAATTGGATTAATCAAGGCCTCACCGCTACGAGTACGACCTACTCGTTTTTTAATTCACCATGGAAACAAGGATACGTCGATTGGATGACACTCTGCCATCCAGGAACCCTGTTCTTCTTCAGAGAAACCCCCACAAGGTCTGACTGCATCGAAGTCTTCAAAATAGTGAGCAACGTGCTTGGGTGTGGCTGCATATAAATATATATATAAAAAATGTCATTTACCCAGTGTACAACTGTTCGTGGCATGTTGTGCTGCAGATTCACATGCTATGCATATCGATTCCGACATCTAGTGTTGGGCTCGGAGTGTTACAAGTTGTTTTTGTTTGAAGAAGTCTTTTAGAGTCACGGGATCGAGTGACTCCTCCTCTCGGTTCCATTGCGCATGGTCATCGACTCCATTGTTAGATTGTTTTCCCGCAGAGGGTGAAGAAAGGAGTGATAAAGTATATAAGAGAAAAAGAGATGTCCATGCAAATGTTAATGTATATACAAATGTGTTAACCTAAACGACTACAGGCTACCAGGGAGGAGGCAGGGTGCATGTGAATCTGCAGCACAACATGCCACGAACAGATGTACACTGGGTAAGTGACATTTTCCGTTCTATGGCGTGTGTAGCTGCAGGTACACATGCTATGCATAGACTACAAAGCAGTTTGTCCTCCCAAAATAGCGGTGGCTAGCCTGTAGGAGTTGAAGTTGTTTGAAATAATGTTCTCAGTACAGCTTGTCCTACTGTGGCTTCTTGTTGTGAGTAAACATCCACACAGTAGTGTTTAGTAAATGTATGAGGTGTTGACCATGTAGCTGCTTTATATATTCAGCCATTGGTATGTTTCCTTAAAAAAAAGCCATTGTTGCACCTTTCTTTCTTGTAGAATGTGCTTTAGGAGTGAGTACAAGTTGTCTTTTTGCTTTCATATAGCATGTTTGTATACACCTAACAATCCATCTTGCTAAACCTTGTTTTGATATAGGATTGCCTGTATGTGGTTGTTGGAAAGCTACAAAAAGTTGATTTTTTTCTAAATTGTTTAGTTCTGCCTATATAGTACATTAGAGCTCTTTTGAGATCTAATGTATGTAGAGCTCTTTCTGCCACAGAATCTGGCTGTGGGAAGAAGACTGGCAGTTCCACTGTTTGATTGATGTGAAATTGTGAGACTACTTTGGTAGAAATTTTTGATTTGTTCTTAGTACAACCTTGTGTCTGTGGAAAAAAGGTTCTTCAACAGTAAAAGCTTGTATTTCCCTTACTCTTCTTAAAGTAGTAATTGACACAAGAAAGGCAACTTTCCATGTTAGAAATTGAATTTGGTAAGAGTGCATGGGTTCAAAAGGTGGTCCCCCATAAGTCTAGTAAGTATTATATTTAACTTCCATGTTGGAACTGGTGGTGTTCTTGGTGGAATGATGAGTTTTAAGCCTCCCATGAAAGCTTTAACAGGAACTCTAAATAAAGAGCTATGTTGAATAGTTTGTAAATATGTGGATATTGCGGTAAGGTGTGTTTTTATTGAGGAAAAAGCTAAATTAGATTTTTGCAAATTAAGTAAATAACATACAATGTCTTGTATTGATGCTGTAAGAGGATCTATGGTTTTAGATTGACAATAATAAACAAATATTTTCCATTTGTTTGCATAGCACTGTCTAGTAGTGGGTTTACGTGCTTTTTTAATAGCTTCCATACATTCTGATGGGAGTTTTAAATATCCAAATTCTATGACTTCAGGAGCCAAATCGCTAGATTGAGAGCATTGAGGTCTGGATGTCTGATTTGACCTTTGTTTTGTGTTAACAAATCTGGTCTGCATGGGAGTTTGGAATGGGGTGCCACAGATAGATCTAGTAGTGTTGTGTACCACGGCTGACGTACCCATGTTGGTGCTATGAGTATCATGTTGAGTGAAGTTTTACCAACTTGTTGACCAGAAATGGAATGAGCGGGAGAGAGGGAAAAGCGTAAGCATATATCCCTGACCAATTGATCCATAGAGCATTGCCTTTGGATAGGGGATGTGGGTGTCTGGATGCGAAGTTTTGGCATTTTGTATTTTCACTTGTTGCAAATAGATCTATGTTTGGTGTTCCCCACTTTTGAAAGTACTTTTGAAGTACTTGAGGGTGAATCTCCCATTTGTGTGTTTGTTGGTGATTTCTGCTGAGGACATCTGCCAACTGATTGTCTATCCCTGGAATGTACTGTGCTAATAGATGAATTTGTGAATTGCCCATTTCCAAATTGTTTGGGCTAGAAGGGACAGTTGAGATGAATGTGTGTCCCCCTGCTTGTTGAGATAATACATGGTTGTCATGTTGTCTGTTTTTACAAGAACATTCTTCTGTTTGAGAAGAGGTTGAAATGCTTTGAGGGCAAGGAACACAGCTAATAACTCTAAATGGTTTATGTGTAGCTGTTTCTGTTTGACATCCCATTGCCCTTGAATATTGTGATTGTTTAGGTGAGCTCCCCAACCAATCATCAATGCATCTGTTGTAATTATGGTCTTAGGCACAGGGTCTTGAAATGACCGCCCCTTGATTAAGTTGCTGTGATTCCACCACTGAAGGGACATATGTGTCTGGCGGTCTACCAACACTAGATCTTGAA
Organism: Pleurodeles waltl; assembly: GCF_031143425.1. Classification (NCBI taxonomy): domain Eukaryota; kingdom Metazoa; phylum Chordata; class Amphibia; order Caudata; family Salamandridae; genus Pleurodeles; species Pleurodeles waltl. The sequence continues at coordinate 1,530,764,070 of NC_090447.1, read as the reverse complement.
GTTGACTGTGTGACTGTAACCATTGTTGTGCAAAGCACTGTTGTTAGGTCCTCATGTTTAATCTTGCATGTGGTACTATTGCTATGCAAGACGCCATCATTCCTAGTATTTTCATGACAAATCCTACAGTGTATTGTTGATTTGGTTGTATAAGTGGAATTACATTTTGAAAAACTTGAATCCTTTGTGTATTTGGATATGCTAGAGCTAGTTGAGTATTTAGGATAGCACCTAAATACGGTTGCACTAGTGCTGGTTGAAGGTGTGACTTTTGGTAGTTTATAGAAAAACCTAGGGTGTGCAGAGTTTCTATCACATAACATGTATGATTTTTGCACTGTGTACGATTGCTTGATTTTATTAGCCAAATCGTCTAGATATGGAAAGACATGGATATGTTGTCTTCTTCTGTAAGCTGCTACTACTGCTAAGCACTTTGTGAATACCCTTGGAGCTGTTGTTATGCCGAAAGGTAACACCTTGAATTGGTAGTGTTTTCCTTGTATAACAAACCTGAGGTATTTTCTGTGAGCTGGATGGATGGGTATGTGGAAATAGCATCTTTGAGGTCTAAGGCTGTCATAAAGTCTTGTTTTTGTAGCAGTGGGATAGCATCTTGCAGAGTTACCATGTGAAAATGTTCTGATAGGATGCTGGGATTTAGGGGCCTGAGGTCTAATATTGGCCTGAAGGTGCCATCTTTTTGGGGAATTAGAAAGTATAGTGAATAAGCTCCTGTTCCTAGCTGGGACTGTGGAACTAATTCTATCGCTTGTTTGAGTAGTAGAGATTGAACCTCTTGTTGTAACAGAACTGTATGTTCTGGGGTTAATTTGAGATACCTTGGTGTAATAGTTGGAGGAGTGTTTATCAATTCTAGCCAATAGCCATTGCGGATAAATGATAACACCCAGTTGTCTGTGGTGATATTTTGCCAATGTGCGTGGAACTGTTGTAGTCTATCTCCCCACCCACCACCCCCCCCTTACCCCCCCAGAGATGCGTGGAGTGGAAGGGAGTGAGGAAAGCCACTGTTTTGGTTGTGTTGCTGGTTGTTTAGAGGTTTGGAATTTACCTCTATTTCTAGAGTATTGTCCTCTATATGTACCTCAAAACCCACCTCGCTGGTACTGGGTTTGATAAGTTGGTTTTGCTTGTGAAGTTGACGCCTGAGGATTGTGGTCTAAAACCTCCTCGAAACGGAGGTTTACGAAATGACCCCCTATATGGTTGTAGTAGAGAGAGCACCCATTGCCTTGGCTGTATTGGAGTCTTTTCACAATTTGTCTATTGTATTGTCCACCTCTGGCCCAAAAAGATGTTTCTTCTCAAAAGGAATGTTTAACACCAGAGGACACAGCCATGCATGTCTTCGAATGGTTATTACTGTGTTCACGCTTCTTGCAGCTGTATCAGCCACATCAAGGGCAGACCTTATCTGGGTGTTACTGATAGCTTGCCCTTCCTCTACTACCTGTTGTGGCCTCTTTTGGTGCTCTTTTGGGAGATGCTGTATATCATCTTGCATCTCATCCCAATGTGCTCTATCATAACGGGCTAGTAGTGCCTGTGGATTAGCTATCCTCCATTGGTTTGCTGCTTGGGACGCAACTCTCTTTCCTGAAGCGTCAAATTTCCTGCTCTCCTTATCAGGAGGGGGTGCATCTCCTGAGGACTGGCTATTTGCCCTCTTACGTGCAGCACTAACCACTACTGAATCAGGAGGCACCTGATGGCTGATGTAATCAGGGTCAGAGGGTGCAGGCTTATACTTCTTTTCTATTCTAGGTGTGATTATCCTTGCTTTCACAGGCTCATTAAAAATGTGGTCTGTGTGCTTTACCATGCCTGCTAGCATTGGTACCTAGAATGTGTGGAGGATAACGTATTAAACAAAAGTCTTCCTCTAATGGTTCTATGTGCATTGTTACCCCGTGATAGGCTGCAGCCCTGGCTATAACCTGATTTTATACTGTAGTATCTTCGGGTGGAGATGGTTTAGAGGTGTAGGTGTCTGGGTCGTTAACTGGGATGGGATCAGGGTTATAAAAGGTCCCATGGATCAACAATGTCTTCTTGAGAATCAAAAGAATGTGTTGGAGAATGTATTGGTGGAGGGCTGGTGTGAGGAGAGGTAGGTTGGTGCAGAGAATGAGAAGGAGAAGACTAAGGAGGTGCTGGCTTCTCTCTTTGCTTTGCCACTTTAGCTGGGGACTGTGCAGTGTCCAGTTCCTCTTGGAATGCCAGCTTTCTCCTTGTCTTTAGAGGAGGTGCTGTAATAATTCTCCCCATCTCTTTATGGATGTGTATCCTAGATTGTCTCTCATCCATAATTTGCAGAATTGGTTCAATATCCGACTCTTCCTCAGAGGTTTTATGGCTCTCTCGTAGTTTTTTGGAAAGTCCTTGCTCCTCTGTATAACCCTGTCTTTTTAGGTTCCGAAGTTTGAAGTTTTTTCGTTATCGAAAATGTTGTGGAAGGACTTGGCTCCAAATCTATCTTTCTAATTTACGACTCCAAAAATGGCTGTTTTTTCTGGAGTCTGAAATGGAGCCCTTGATATTTTTTGTCGACTCTGAAGTAGTCGTATGGTGTGGCCTTTTTCAGTGCCGAAGCCGAGGGTCGGTCACCAACAGTCTTTTTCCGGGTCGAACCATGGCCTTCCTTCAGTGGTGTACCCAAGGCCTTCTGTTGTTTTTTGTGTGGGGGTGCAGGGGCAGACGTACTCACATGCTGGCCGGCTGTGATAGGTCTGTCTTCTTCGGACTCCTGCTCCGATTCTGTGTCTCGGATAGAGACTGCTGTTTGCGTCTGTTCCTCTTCGGTAACGTCGAAATGTTCGCCGCTCTTCAACACCATTTCCAGCCTTCTTGCTCTTCGGTCTCTAAGAGTCTTTTTTGATCAGAACGATCAACAGGCCTCGCAGTTTTCCTCCCAATGGTCTGGAGAAAGGCAGAGGTTGCAAACCAAATGCTGGTCTGTTTATGGGTACTTAGCATGGCACGGAGGACAGAATCGGAATGGAGTCCGATCCATCAGGCTCTCCACGCGGTCGGCCCGAATAGGCCCGAGTTAGACGCATGCGCGCCCCGAAGTGCAAACATAGTGGTTTTCCGACAGTACTACCGGTTGGATGCTAGATGAAGAACGTGATCGATACAATACCGACGAAAGGGAAGGTTTTCTAAAGGTTTCCGAATCGAAATCTCGGAGTGTGAGGAAACACGTCTGAACCCGACGGCGGAAAGAAAACAATCTAACAATGGAGTCTATGACCATGCGCAATGGAACCAAGAGGAGGAGTCACTCGATCCTGTGACTCTAAAAGACTTCTATATACATATATATATATGGAAAATGTCACTTACCCAGTGTACATCTGTTCGTGGCATGAGACGCTGCAGATTCACATGCTGTGCATTATCCTGCCATCTAGTGTTGGGCTCGGAGTGTTACAAGTTGTTTTTCTTCGAAGAAGTCTTTTCGAGTCACGAGACCGAGTGACTCCCCCCTTTCGGCTCCATTGCGCATGGGCGTCGATTCCATCTTAGATTGTTTTACCCGCGGAGGGTGAGGTAGGAGTTGTGAGTATATTAGAGGTGCCCATGCAATGGAGTAGGTATGTATGTACTTAATGTGTATCAAAAGAATATTTATTTACAAATTTACAATTTTCATTCAACTAAGAACGGCTACAGGCTACCGGGGAGCTGGGAGGGCGCATGTGAATCTGCAGCGTCTCATGCCACGAACAGATGTACACTGGCTAAGTGACATTTTCCGTTCGGTAGCATGTGTAGCTGCAGATACACATGCTGTGCATAGACTACTAAGCAGTTATCTTCCCAAAAAGCGGTGGTTTAGCCTGTAGGAGTTGAAGTTGTCTGAAATAATGTTCTTAATACAGCCTGTCCTACTGTGGCTTGTTGCGTTGCTAACACATCTACACAGTAATGCTTAGTGAATGTATGAGGCGTAGACCAGGTGGCTGCCTTACAAATTTCTGTCATAGGTATATTCCCAAGAAAAGCCATTGTGGCGCCTTTTTTCCTAGTGGAATGTGCTCTTGGTGTAATAGGTAATTCTCTTTTTGCTTTAATATAGCAAGTTTGAATACATTTAACTATCCATCTGGCGATGCCTTGTTTGGATATAGGATTACCTGCATGAGGTTTTTGGAAGGCTACAAACAATTGTTTTGTTTTACGAAATTGTTTTGTTCTGTCAATGTAATACATACATTAGACATAAAGAGAGCACTAATGTAAGGCTCTTTCAGCTACCGAGTCTGGTTGCGGAAAGAATACTGGGAGTTCCACTGTTTGGTTTAGGTGGAATGGTTATATGACCTTTGGTAGGAATTTGGGAGTTGTACGGAGGACCACTTTATGTTTATGTATTTGTATAAAGGGTTCTTGAATAGTAAATGCTTGTATCTCACTTACTCTTCTAAGTGATGTGATAGCTATTAGGAAGGCTACTTTCCAAGTTAAGTATTGCATCTCACAAGAGTGCATGAGTTCGAATGGTGGTCCCATGAGTCGTGTTAATACAATATTAAGGTTCCTCGAAGGTACTGGTGGTGTCCTTGGGGGGTATGAATCTTTTTAGTCCCTCCATAAATGCTTTGATGACTGGGATTCTAAAAAGCGATGTTGTATGTGTAATCTGCAAATAGGCAGATATTGCAGTGAGATGTATTTTAATGGAAGAGAATGCTAGATTAGACTTTTGTAAGTGTAATAAGTAGCTTACAATATCCTTTGTGGAGACATGTAGTGGTTGAATCTGATTAGTGTGGCAGTAGTAAACAAATCTTTTCCATTTGTTTGCGTCACAATGTCTTGTTGTAGGTTTTCTAGCTTGTTTAATGACCTCTATACACTCTTGTGTAAGGTTTAAATGTCCGAATTCTAAGACTTCAGGAGCCAGATTGCTAGATTGAGCGATGCTGGATTCGGGTGTCTGATCTGTTGTTTGTGTTGTGTTAACAGATCTGGTATGTTTGGTAACTTGATGTGAGGTACTACTGATAAATCCATCAGTGGTGTGTACCACGGTTGGCGAGCCCAGGTTGGTGCTGAGTATTAGTTTGAGTTTGTTTTGACTTAGTTTGTTGACCAGATAAGGAATGAGTGGGAGAGGGGGAAAGGCGTAAGCAAATATCCCTGACCAACCGATCAATAGTGCATTGCCCTTGGATTGAGGGTGTGGGTACCTGGACGCAAAGTTTTGGCATTTTGTGTTTTCTTTTGTTGCGAATAGGTCTATGTTTGGTGTTCCCCAGCAGAGGAAGTGATCCTGTAGGATCTGGGGATGAATTTCCCATTCGTGAGTTTGCTGGTGATCTCGACTGAGATTGTCGGCTAACTGATTCTGAATGCCTGGTATGTATTGTGCTATCAGGCGAATGTGATTGTAAACTGCCCAATGCCACTTTTTTTGTGCTAAGAGACACAGTTGTGACGAGTGTGTCCCTCCTTGTTTGTTGCGATAATACATTGTCATCATGTTGTCGGTTTTGACAAGAATGTGTTTGTGGGCTATTAGTGGTTGAAATGCTTTTAATGCTAGAAACACTGCCAACAGTTCTAAATGATTTATGTGGAGTTGTTTTTGTTGATTGTCCCCTTGTCCCTGTATGCTGTGCTTGTTGAGGTGTGCTCCCCACCCCATCATGGAAGCATCTGTTGTGATCCCATATTGAGGCACTGGGTCCTGGAATGGCCGCCCTTGGTTTAAATTTATAGGGTTCCACCATTGAAGCGAGAAGTGTGTCTGGCGGTTTATCAACAGTGGATCTTGGAGTTGACCCTGTGCTTGTGTCCATTGTTTTGCTAGGCACTGTTGTAAGGGCTGCATGTGTTATCTTGCGTTTGGGACAATGGCTATGCATGAAGACATCATGCCTAGAAGTTATTACAAACCTTACTGGGTAGTGTTGGTTTGGTTGTATGCTTGATATTATATTTTGGAATGCTTGGAGCCTTTGTGGACTTGGAGTGGCAATCGCTTTTTGTGTGTTGAGTGTTGCTCCCAAGTATTGTTGTATTTGGGATGGCTGCAGATGTGATTTCTGGTAATTTATAGAAAACCCTAGTTTGTGTAGAGTTTCTCTAACGTATTGCGTGTGAAGAAGACACAGTTGTTGAGTGTTGGTTTTTATTAGCCAGTCGTCTGAGTATGGGAATACGTGCATGTGCTGTCTCCTTATGTGAGCGGCTACTACTGCAAGGTATTTGGTGAATACCCTGGGGGCTGTTGTTATCCCGAACGGTAACACTTTGAATTGTTAGTGTACGCCGTGTATTACAAACCTTAAGTATTTTCTGTGAGAAGGATGGATGGGTATGTGAAAGTAGGCATCCTTGAGATCTAATGTTGACATGTAGTCCTTTTTTAGTAAGGGAACCAGGTCTTGAAGTGTTACCATGTGGAAGTGATCCGACTTGATGAAGAGATTCAGTGTAGGTCTTAACGTTTGTCCTTCTTTGGAATTAGGAAATATAGTGAGTAGACGCCTGTTCCTTTCTGATGGTTGAGTACTAACTCTATTGCTTGTTTTTGTAGTAATGCTTGGACCTCTATTTATAATAGGTCTAAGTGTTGTTTGGACATATTGTGTGCCCTTGGGGGCACATCTGGTGGGAAATTTGTGAATTCTATGCAATAACCATGTTGGATAATGGCTAGGACCCATGCGTCCGTAGTAATGTGTGTCCAGTTTTGATAGTATGCGGTAAGTCTCCCCCCCACTGGTGTTAAGTGTTGGGGTTCTATGACATTGAAGTCACTGTTTGGTTTGGCTTGTTTTAGGTGTCTGGAACTTTCCCCTTCCTCTTGGGAATTGTCCACCTCTATATGAGCCACAAAACCCTCCCCTCTGGTATTGTGCCTGACAGGTGGGTCTGGTTTGCGAGGTGGAAGGCTCTGGTGTTTGCATTTGAAACACCCCTCTAAATTGTGGCTTTCTAAATGTGCCTCTGCCCTGTGGGGAGTAGAGCGCGCCCATGGCTTTGGCCGTGTCCGGGTCCTTCTTTAATTTTTCAATTGCTGTGTCCACTTCCGGCCCAAACAATTGTTCCTGGTTAAAAGGCATGTTCAACACTGCTTGTTGGATTTCTGGCTTGAATCCAGAGCTTCGTAACCATGCATGCCTGCGAATGGTTACCACAGTGTTGACTGTTCGTGCTGCCGTGTCTGCCGAGTCTAATGCGGACCTTATTTGGTTGTTGGATATTGCTTGTCCTTCTTCCACAACCTGTTGGGCACGTTTCTGGTGTTCTTTGGGCAAGTGTTGTATAATGTGTTGCATCTCGTCCCAGTGTGCCCTGTCGTAGCGAGCAAGTAGGCCTTGTGAGTTTGCGATCTGCCATTGATTGGCTGCCTGTGCTGCCACTCGTTTGCCCGCTGCGTAAAACTTCCTACTCTCTTTATCAGGCGGTGGAGCGTCTCCTGACGATTGAGAGTTTGCCCTCTTTCTTGCTGCTCCTACAACCACTGAGTCTGGTGTAAGTTGCTGTGTTATAAACACAGGATCCGTTGGGGGAGGCTTGTATTTTTCCTCCACCCTAGGCGTGATAGCCCTTCCTTTCACTGGCTCCTGGAATACCTGTTTTGCATGTATGAGCATGCCCGGGAGCATTGGCAGACTCTGGTAGGAAGTGTGGGTGGATGCCAAGGTGTTGAACAAGAAATCATCCTCTATTGGTTCAGAGTGCATTGCTACATTGTTGAACATAGCTGCCCTTGATAGTACCTGCGTATATGCTGTACTGTCCTCTGGAGGTGACTGCTTTGTTGGGTAACAGTCCGGACTGTTGTATCATACAAGTCCCATGCATCAGGATCATCCTGCGTCATCCCTGTATGCGTAGGTGACTGCATAGGAGGTGTTCCCACTGGAGACAACTGTGGTGAGTGTAGTGGGGAAGGTTGTGAAATGCCAGTTTTCTTTTTGTTTTAATTGGAGGAAGAGTTTGTATTTTTCCAGTTTCCTTCTGGATATGCAGCCTCCTTTGCGTATGGTCTGGCTCAACCATACTTATTTCCTGCTGAAATCTGTATTTTACATGCATTTGGCTGGAAAGTCCTTGCTCTTCTGTGTAAGAGCTTCTTTTCGGCTCCGAAGCCTCTTTTTTCGGTACCGATGTTTCCGATAAAGTCTTTCTCGGTTCCAACGTTATTTTTCTCACCTTGGGCGAGTCGAACTCTTGGTGTCGAGATAGTTCGGAGTCGGAAGTCTTCGGCAAATCTCTGGCCTTTTTCGGTGCCGATGTTTGGTCACCTTCTTTTCGATGGGTTAAGCCAGGGCCTGCTGGAGGTGGCGTCCCCTTGGCCTTAACGATCTTTGTGTGAGCTTTGGACGGGGCAGTTTTACTCACTGTTTTCTGCATCGTCGTTCGCTCACTTTCGGATTCGTCAGAGTCCGTCCCCTGGATGGAAATTCTTTCCTCCTCTGCGCCGAGTTGTTCTCTCGGTGTCGACGCCATTTGTAATCTTCTCACTCGTCAATCACGAAGGTTTTTTTTGATCGAAACGCTAGACAGGCCTCACAAGTATCCTCCCTGTGTTCAGGTTATAAACACAGATTACAGACCCGGTGCTGGTCTGTATAAGGATACTTCGAATGACACTTAGGACAGAAGCGGAAGGGGGTCCGGTCCATTAGTCTTAGTCGATGGATGCGTTCGGGCCGACCAGGACCCGCTGAAGAGCGGAAGCCCCGAAGGGCCGCCAGAGCGCTTCTGCGATCGGTGCCGATACTTTAACACTAACCCGGTACCGAACGAGAACAATACCGTCGATTTTTCGATATTTAGCTAACTTTCCCGATTCGAAATACGGAGCGAAGAGGAACACGTCCGAACCCGATGGCGGAAAGAAAACAATCTAAGATGGAGTTGACGCCCATGCGCAATGGAGCCGAAAGGGAGGAGTCCCTCGGTCTTGTGACTCGAAAAGACTTCTTCGAAGAAAAACCACTTGTAACACTCCGAGCCCAACACTAGATGGCAGGATAATGCACAGCATGTGTATCTGCAGCTACACATGCCACCGCACATTATATATATATATATATATATATATATATATATATATGGAAAATGTCACTTACCCAGTGTACATCTGTTCGTGGCATTAGTCGCTGCAGATTCACATGCTGTGCACATCCCGCCATCTGGTGTTGGGCTCGGAGTGTTACAAGTTGTTTTTCTTCGAAGAAGTCTTTTCGAGTCACGAGATCGAGGGACTCTTCCCATTTCGGCTCCATTGCGCATGGGCGTCGACTCCATCTTAGATTGTTTTCCCCCGCAGAGGGTGAGGTAGGAGTTGTATATGCTAGTAATAGTGCCCATGCAATGGAGTGAATACGTATGTACATAATGTAGTTTAAAGTAATATATATATTTACAAATATACAGATGTTCAAGATCAACTTCTAAACGGCTACAGGCTCCCGGGGAGGCGGGTGGGCGCATGTGAATCTGCAGCGACTAATGCCACGAACAGATGTACACTGGGTAAGTGACATTTTCCGTTCGGTGGCATGTGTAGCTGCAGATACACAAGCTGTGCATAGACTAGTAAGCAGTTATCTCCCCAAAAGCGGTGGTTCAGCCTGTAGGAGTTGAAGTTGTCTGAAACAATGTTCGTAGTACTGCTTGGCCTACTGTGGCTTGCTGTGTTGTTAGCACATCTACACAGTAGTGTTTTTTAAATGTATGAGGCGTAGACCATGTAGCTGCCTTACATATTTCTGTCATTGGAATATTTCCTAGAAAGGCCATGGTAGCACCTTTCTTTCTAGTTGAGTGTGCCTTTGGTTTAATAGGCAGTTCTCTTTTTGCTTTAAGATAACAGGTTTGAATGCACTTAACTATCCATCTAGCAATGCCTTGCTTAGAAATTGGATTTCCTGTATGAGGTTTTTGGAAAGCAATAAATAATTGTTTTGTTTTGTGAATTAGTTTTGTTCTGTCAATGTAGTACATTAACGCTCTTTTGAGGTCTAATGTATGTAGTGCTCTTTCAGCTACGGAGTCTGGCTGTGGGAAGAACACTGGTAATTTTACTGTTTGATTTAAGTGGAACGGTGATATGACTTTTGGTAAAAATTTAGGATTTGTTCGTAGAACTACTTTATGCTTGTGTATCTGAATAAATGGTTCTTGTATGGTAAATGCTTGAATCTCACTTACTCTTCTTAGAGATGTGATGGCAATTAAAAATGCAACTTTCCATGTTAAGTATTGCATTTCACAAGAGTGCATGGGCTCAAAAGGTGGACCCATGAGTCGTGTTAAGACAATGTTGAGGTTCCATGAAGGAACTGGTGGTGTTCTTGGTGGAATAATTCTCTTTAGACCTTCCATAAATGCTTTTATGACTGGTATTCTAAATAGAGAAGTTGAGTGCGTAATTTGCAGGTAAGCTGAAATTGCTGTAAGATGTATTTTAAAGGAAGAAAAAGCTAGCTTTGATTTTTGCTAATGTAGTAAGTATCCTACGATGTCTTTGGCAGATGCGTGTAAGGGTTGAATTTGATTATTATGGCAGTAATAAACAAATCTTTTCCACTTATTTGCATAGCAATGTCTAGTGGTAGGTTTCCTAGCTTGCTTTATGACCTCCATACATTCCTGTGTAAGGTCTAAGTGTCCGAACTCTAGGACTTCAGGAGCCAAATTACTAGATTCAACGATGCTGGATTTGGATGCCTGATCTGTTGTCTGTGTTGCGTTAACAGATCTGGTATGTTTGGTAGTTTGACATGAGGCACTACTGAGGTCTAGTAGTGTTGTGTACCAAGGTTGCCTTGCCCATGTTGGTGCTATTAGTATAAGTTTGAGTTTGTTTTGACTCAGCTTGTTTACTAGATATGGAAGGAGTGGGAGAGGGGGAAATGCGTAAGCAAATATCCCTGACCAACTCATCCATAACGCATTGCCCTGAGACTGATCTTGTGGGTACCTGGATGCGAAGTTTTGGCATTTTGAGTTTTCCTTTGTTGCAAATAGATCTATTTGTGGTGTTCCCCAACTCTGGAAGTAAGTATTCAGTATTTGGGGGTGAATCTCCCATTCGTGGATCTGTTGGTGATCCCGAGAAAGATTGTCTGCTAGCTGGTTCTGAATTCCTGGAATAAATTGTGCTATTAGGCGAATGTGGTTGTGAATCGCTCAATGCCATATTTTCTGTGCCAGGAGACACAACTGTATTGAGTGTGTGCCTCCCTGTTTGTTTAGGTAATACATTGTTGTCATGTTGTCTGTTTTGACAAGAATGTGTTTGTAGCTTATTATGGGTTGAAATGCTTTCAGCGCTAGAAATACTGCCAATAGTTCTAAGTGATTTATGTGAAACTGTTTTTGGTGAGTGTCCCATTGTCCTTGGATGCTGTATTGATTGAGGTGTGCTCCCCACCCTATCATGGAGGCATCTGTTGTTATTACATATTGTGGCACTGGGTCTTGGAAAGGCCGCCCTTGGTTTAAATTTATACTGTTCCACCATTGAAGCGAGGTGTATGTTTGGCGGTCTACCAACACCAGATCTAGAATTTGACCCTGTGCCTGTGACCACTGCGATGCTAGGCACTGTTGTAAGGGCCGCATGTGCAACCTTGCGTTTGGGACAATGGCTATGCATGAGAACATCATGCCTAAGAGTTTCATCACCATTTTGACTTGTATTTTTTGATTTGGATACATGGCCTGTATTACATTGTGAAATGCCTGAACTCTTTGTGGACTTGGAGTGGCAATCCCTTTTGCTGTGTTGATTGTCGCCCCTAAGTATTGCTGTGTTGGACACGGCAGAAGGTGTGACTTTGTGTAGTTTATTGTGAAACCTAGATTGTGGAGGATTTCTATGACGTACGTAGTGTGTTGTGAACACTTTTCTAGCGTGTTGGTTTTGATTAACCAATCGTCTAGGTACGGGAACATATGTATTTGCTGCCTTCTGATATGTGCAGCTACGACTGCTAGGCACTTTGTAAAACCTCTTGGCGCAGTTGTTATTCCGAATGGCAACACCTTGAATTGGTAATGAATCCCTTGGAATACAAACCTTAAGTACTTTCTGTGTGAAGGATGTATCGGTATATGGAAATATGCATCCTTTAGGTCTAGTGTTGTCATGTAGTCTTGTTGTTTGAGTAGTGGGATTACGTCTTGTAATGTCACCATGTGAAAGTGATCTGATTTGATGTAGGGATTTAATGTTCGGAGATCTAATATAGGTCTCAGAGTCTTGTCTTTTTTGGGTATGAGAAAGTACAGAGAGTAAACTCCTGTTCCTTTCTGGTGTTCTGGTACTAATTCTATTGCTTCTTTTAGTAGTAATGCCTGAACTTCTAGTCCTAGAAGATTTATATGTTCTTTTGACATATTATGTGTTTTCGGTGGTACGTTTGGAGGGAATTTGAGAAATTCTATGCAATAACCATGCTGGATAATTGCCAGTACCCAAGTGTCTGTTGTTATCTCCTCCCAATGCGTGTAAAATAGTCTTAGTCTCCCCCCCACAGGTGTTATGTGTTGGGGATGTGTGACTTGGAAGTCACTGTTTGTTTTGAGGGGTTTTAGGGCTTTGGAACTTCCCTCTATTTTTTGGGAATTGTGCCCCTCTATATTGCCTCCGAAAACTTCCCCGCTGGTATTGGCCTTGATAAGTGGGCCTTGCTTGTGAGGTTGTGGCCTCTGTAGGTTGACCTCAAAACCCTCCCCTAAATGGTGTCTTGCGAAATGTGCCTCTGCTTTGTGGGGAGTAGAGTGCGCCCATGGCTTTTGCGGGATCAGTATCTTTTTTGAGTTTTTCAATAGCAGTGTCGACTTCCGGCCCAAACAACTGCTGTTCATTAAAGGGCATATTCAGCACGGCTTGTTGTATTTCCGGCTTGAATCCTGACGTACGCAACCATGCGTGTCTCCTTATTGTTATTGCAGTATTTACTGTCCTTGCAGCTGTATCTGCTGCGTCCATTGATGACCGTATCTGATTATTGGAGATACTTTGTCCTTCTTCTACCACTTGTTGTGCCCTTTTCTGGAACTCTTTGGGTAAGTGTTCTATGAAATGCTGCATTTCGTCCCAATGAGCTCTATCGTATCTTGCCAAAAGTGCTTGTGAATTGGCAATACGCCATTGGTTTGCTGCTTGTGCTGCAACTCTTTTACCCGCAGCATCGAATTTGCGACTCTCCTTGTCTGGAGGTGGTGCATCTCCCGAGCTATGAGAGTTTGCTCTCTTGCAAGCTGCCCCAACAACCACAGAATCTGGTGTTAATTGCTGCATAATATAAACAGGGTCTGTTGGTGGTGGCTTGTACTTTTTTTCCACCCTTGGAGTTATGGCTCTGCCTTTAACAGGATCCTGAAAAATTTGTTTTGAATGTTTTAGCATTCCCGGGAGCATAGGTAAGCTTTGGTATTGGCTATGAGTGGAGGAGAGTGTATTAAATAAAGTCATCCTCAATTGGTTCTGAATGCAAGGTGACGTTATGAAACGCAGCTGCCCTTGAGACCACCTGCGTGTAGGATGTACTGTCTTCAGGTGGCGACGGCCTTGTAGGGTAACAGTCTGGACTGTTGTCTGATACAGGAGCATCATAAAGGTCCCATGCATCAGGATCATCTTGACTCATTGCAGTAGGAGTCGGGGATTGCATCAGTGGTGGAGTGGCTACCGGTGATGTGTGCATTGATGGTGGTGGAGATGGTGGTGGAGTTGTTTGTCTTGCCACCTTTGCCTGTGGCTGCTTGTCCTTTTCTTGAAAGGCAAGTCTTCTTTTCATCTTAAATTGGGGGAAGAGTGCTTATCTTCCCTGTGTCTTTTTGAATGTGGAGCCTTCTTTGAGTGTAGTCTGGCTCAACAGATTGAAGTTCCTCTCCGAACTTATGCCCTTGCATCTGGGAGGACAATCCCTGTTCCTCTGTGTAGGAACCTGTTTTCAGTTCCGAGGCTGGATGTTTCGGAATCGAAATCTTTTCGGTCGCCTTTTTGGGCTCCGAGGCAACCTTCTTTATTTTCGGTGTCGTGGTGTCTCGGTGCCGAACCATTTCGGTGCCACTGTCTCAGTGCTGAATCTGTTCGGAGCCGCTGTCTCTGGCCCGAGATAGCTGTGTGGCGGTATCTCGACCAGAGTCGGATGACTTCGCCACATGCATGCCCTTTTTCGGTGCCGATGATCAGTCACCTATTTTTCGGGTTAAGCCATGGCGTCCCCTGGTCTTTTGTTGTCTTCTCGTGAGTTTTATGTTTCGACGTCTTACTCACGGTTTTCGGCGTTTCTTCGGGATCGAGCTCGTCCGAGTCCGATTCATGGATGGAGAAGCTTTCTTCTTCCTCTTCGAAACGCCCTTGTCCTGTCGGCGCTGACGCCATCTGCAGTCTTCTTGCTCTTCGGTCTTTTAATGTCTTCCTCAACCGAAACGCTCGACAGGCTTCACAGGTATCCTCCTTGTGCTCTGGAGACAGACACAAGTTACAGACCAGATGCTGATCTGTATATGGATACTTGTTATGACATTTTGGGCAGAAGCGGAATGGGGTCCGTTTCATCAGCCTTGAAGAAAGACGTGGCCGGGCCGCCCAGGCCCAGACAGGGGGATCGAAAAAAAACCAAAGGGCCACCAGAGCTCTTCAAAAGTCGGTGTCGATCTGTTATAACTAACCAGATACCGAACGCAAACAATACCGACGATTTTTCCGAGATTCTAACTAACTTTCCGACCCGAAACACGGAGCGAAAAGGAACACGTCCGAACCCGATGGCGGAAAAAAAACAATCTAAGATGGAGTCGACGCCCATGCGCAATGGAGCCGAAATGGGAGGAGTCCCTCGATCTCGTGACTCGAAAAGACTTCTTCAAAGAAAAACAACTTGTAACACTCAGAGCCTAACACCAGATGGCGGGATGTGCACAGCATGTGAATCTGCAGCTACACATGCCACCGAACATATATATATATATATATATATATATATATATATATATAGAGAGAGAGAGAGAGAGAGAGAGAGAGAGAATTCCGAGGCTGATGACAGGAAATGGTTCTAATGTTGGAGAACAGTTGCTACTGTAAATGCACATGACAGAACCAAGCCCTCAGGAGGTGTTTTTGGAAACCAATATTCTGCCATTCAAGTGTTTCATGGTCTGGCCCGATGCACCACCAGCCAACACAGAATCAGAGGACATTTCCTGGCTTGAACATTTGTTTATTTAAATATTAAATAGACATCAACCATTTCATATTTTTATAGACATTTCTCATTGAAACATAAGAAATACAAGTTATCAGTACAGATCATGGTGTAAAAAAAAAAAATGTAACACAAATAAAAAACAAACAAACTCTTACATCTGGATGAAAGATTCTGTAGTGTCTACTTTTACATATTCCAAGACTGCTCTGCAGTCTGGATAAAAGCAGCTCAAAGAACATATCCAGCCGAAACTATTCAATGTGGGGGTCACTCCAAAGAAAAGTCTCCCGTACTGTAAAATACTAACAGCCCAAGGTGCTTCTTTTAGGCTGTGGAGAATGTAGAGAGGAGAGGCTGGCATGCTAGAACTGCAACAGAAGAAAAAAAGTGATGCTATCCCTCTGCCCATGCGTCACCTGTGACGAACAGGGCGTGTGCATCTTTCTGAAATCAAGAGGCTAGCCTCAAGTCCTGTGAAAAGGGACCACAATTTCTAAAGATTTCAAGATCATCCAATGTAGAAACTGAGGGTTAGCAGGTGCCGAGAGAGATAAGCACCAGACTCCTCCAGCTTACACTACCAGACCACAGTGGTCTACTTTATGACAAGTACTGAATATCCATGTGAGCCAGAAACCATCCATCACCTGCAGGGATAAAGGATCCACACAGCAGACAACTTTTCAAACTAGTACCTGTGGCTCCTCAGATAGCTTTCCCTGTCAGTGTGCACAGGCCAAGGTCCACTGATTGCAGTGAGTATTCCCCTAAACTTCCCTGTTTACTTCAGTCTATAGGTCTACTGAGGTAGCAGGCTTTTTGGGGTTTCCTGAAGCTTCAGCTGTGCCAAGGAATAGTAGGCCAGTCTGACACACTTGTAGTCATAGTCTTTCTGAACAGAAATCCACACATCCTACAATTCTCCCTTAACCCATGCCACCAGAGCTTGTTGGCTAAACGCAGGAGCAGGCCACAGGCAAATTAGATACTGCACCTAAGCAGTGTACAACGTTTACCTCAAGTGCCATAACCTTTAAAGCTACCACTGAATCGAGATGACAAAATGGCTAGGTGAGAGATTATACCAGGACTTATTGCCTCAACTTGCGTGCTACAATAAGGACAGGCTGCCGAAAAAGGGGTGAGGGAAGGTGAGATGTTCTTTGGTAAAAGTGGGAGGGGGGACGGATTATTTCAAAGAGACTACCCTTCCATGTAGTAGTGTTCTGACGTATTAAGAGATGACCTAACTCACAGCTATTCCATTTGTTCCAGCATGGTTACAAGAAATTTCCAAGTTAACAGGATCCACCGCGTTTCCCCCCCAAATCATTTTCAGGTAACTCTGGATCCGGACCTGAAATGTTCTTCAAAAGAAGAAAAAAAAAAAAGACACGCACACACAAAAGCAGCATTAAATATTAGTAAAGTGCATCATATGCAATCTCCCAGCCCCTTCCCAGGGCACAGGCTCTACCAGTTCTGGAATGGTGGCGAAGGTCACTGCATCAACCCCACACAGGGGGGCAGCCTGGCCACGGGTGGGAACTGAGAGTGTGCTGGGTAACTAAGGACATTGCGTATACTGATGAGGTCACCTAATCTACCCACTGTGCTGTTTTTTGGTTCGACTACCTCTGAATGCCCATCAGAGATGCACATAAAAGTTCCCATCAACTGAACTCTTCAGAGCAGGGAATACTGCATACGTGCAGGGGTTCCTCAGTCAGTGCTCCGCCTACACAATGTACACGTTGACCTTTCAGAAGGGTTAACAGGTAGTAAGGTTATTGTGCTGGGCCAGTGAAGACCCAGCCTAAAGGACTGGGTCATCACTTTGGTTTTCTCACGCTCCATGAATATGCTGGCGGTTTGAGAGGTAATCTTCAGAGTCACAAGGAGGTGCAAAGGAAAGGTGGCTCTGCGTGGTGACAGCAGGTTGCCTGTGCCATTGTGCTGATTGGAACTGTTCAATCGTTCCTTTGAGTTCAAAGGCTTGCAAAGGCCCTTCAGTGCAAGTAGGCAGTGCCTACCAAGAATATTGCTGGTTTTGTTTGGGCCCCAGGGCTCCTCATCGTCACTTATTGCTAGACTCTGGAACCACAGGCCCCGGGTTCTATATGGTGCAGATTCCTTCAAGTCTCAGGAAAGGCTCTGGAGCTAGCCTCGTTACTTCACCAGCACGAATTTCCCTGCCTGCAGGGAGCTGAGGTCTTCCATCTCGCAGTCTGCCGACAGCAGGCCCATGGGCTGGTACTGAGGGGTCAGGAAGGTGAAATGAGGCAGCTGAGGGAAGCAGGGAATGGGGCTGCCACCACTGAGGTAGAGCCGGGAATCCAGGAGATGGGCTGATGAAGACACACTGGAGACCTGGGCCTTCTCCGCCGCGGAGATCTGGGGCTGCAGCTCCAAGAGCACCGAGGCTGTGCTGGGTGGACTGATGATTTCAGTGGTGGGTGGCAGGATGTGCGCCGGGGGTAGGTGTGCGGGCTGGAGCTGCAGCTGGAGCATTCTACGGAGACAGGAATGAAGAGAGCGTCAGCATGCCGCTTGATACAAAAGCTCGGAAAACACTACACATTCAGGTAAAACCTCTACATTTCAATAAACCGTCTACCTTCCATTCACTGCCACAAACCCTTCCCTCTCAAACGTGCTCCTCTAGCACGGGTCTGGCAGGGAGCAGCAGCAGGGCCAATGCCCAAGATGAAGACATCTTGTGGCAGCCCTTCCCTTTAGCCATAGTTGAAGCTTCCAGAAAGATTATTCTTTAAAAACAGCGGTTCCTATTCCAATATTGATTACTGGGGTCGGCCTTTCTGTACCAGTGCTTGGGGCCAGACTCGTCTTTCTATTGTTACGTTATTAATGCGGCTGTGCGCCTTTTCCATTGAACGTACATGCATCATAAGAACCGCCGTTTAAGAGTATTGCCTGGTTCTTACAGGAGAAGCCTGCATGTCCGACTGGAAGCGTCTGCGAGTAATCTGCGGCTCTCCCACACTAGTCTCCCTCCACCAGCACGGTGCCAAGCGCCCATGCCACCCCCTGCACTCCTCACCTCTGCTGATGCAGCACGTCCTCCAGCAGGCCACGGCTCTCTCGTCCACTCCCCGAGCCGTACATGCAGGAGCTTTGCACCGGATGCTGCAGTGGGCAGCTGCGCGCTGCCCGGGCAGAGGGCGACTGGCACACGTGGCGAGCAAAGCCCTTGATCTTGTTCAGCCCCAGGCAGCCCTTGGCTCGAGCATTTTTGCGGATCTGCTGCCGAAAAGCTTTCAATCCTGTGGAGCAAGCGACAGGACATTTTTAGAGCTTGGGACTCTTGGATGAACACAAAAAGCAAAACCTGTGAAATCCTCTGGAAGTCGGAGGGAGGGCTAGACCGTGATTGAGGAGGCCGAAGCAATAGCATGTAAAGGAACGTGCAACAAAATAAATGCCCTTGTTGTGCTACCGGCCTTTGGGCACCAGAAGGAATGAAGGCACTGTACGTCAAACCACCCCATACTATACTACGAGCAAAGAGGCCCAGCTATAGAAATCCCATTTAACAGCCTCCCCCGGAGATGTGGCATGACGTAGCAGCCGTGTGTGAAAAAGCCCAAGCCCACCCCTACACCACACTAAACTCAGTTCCGGTGTCCGAGGGTGCAGACCCGGCTTGCAATGGGAGATGAAGGGGGCGCGAGCCTTGCTAGCCCCCTTAACCCGATGAAGCGGCGGCGGCACCCCATCACCTACCTTGTGTGAGCGAGGTATCGGAGGCCCGTCTTCCCTCCTGGAAGGTGACCGGGAGCAGGGAGTTCCCGCTCAGGCAGCCCTGAGCCTGGAAGGCCGGCGCGGCGGACTGGGCGTTCAGAAACGGCGTGGTCATCCTGGCGGTGGCCTGGTTGGCGATGCGCACCTGTTCTGCCAGGCAGACCCCGGCCGAAAGCGAGCCTCCGGTGGCGGAGGCACCAAGGCAGTTTTCCAAGCTCACTTCCTCGGCCTGGCTTCCGGAGGAGGAGACAACGATGCCTGTGAACAAGAGGACATCCCACGTGAGTCCGGAGACAGAGGACAGGGTGTCTGAGACACGGCTGCTGCCCGCTTACGTCACAACAAGCCCAACCATGCCCACCCTCATCCCAGCAAGAGCCCACGTGTCCACAGGTACCAACTCACCGATGGGCAAGGACCTGCCGTCTAGGCCTCTGCCCACTGAATAAGGACTCGGGTAAGATAGGAAATGCGCGCGCTGGGGCCTAGGCAGGACAACCATGGACCTCATGTCCCCACCCCAAACTGCTGCTGTGTGTGCATTCCTTGCCCCCCAGCCGCCACGTAAGAAGAAAGGCACCCACAAAGTGCTCGCCACTTACAGGGAGTGGTGCACTGGTGGAAGCGAGACATGACTTCCGCCAGCGTGTGCCTCCTGCTCCCGCTGCAGGAAGAGGCCAGCTCGTCCTCCAGCTCCCGCTCCGGCCTCGCCTCGTCGCCTGGGGAGGGGGAGCAAGGCTTGAAGAAGCCATTGAGGTTTGCATCCGAGGGAAAGAACAGGGGCTGGAAATTAACAAAGAAAGAAGGCATAAGGTACAGCAGATCCCGGCGAGGTGGGGGGCCCTACAGAGAGGGAGCAGCCACCGGCCCTTCCTAGCGCGCACGGCCCCTATGCGGCCTCGGGGAGCAATCACACCTCACAACGAAGGCCGCAGACCCGGACCAGGCACACAGAGGAAGCGACCACCAAAGTCACCTCATTCACACAAACAGGACCCCACAGACCCTGACCAGGCACACCGAGGAAGCGACCACCAGAGAGAGCTCACTAACACAAACAGGACCCCACAGACCCTGACCAGGTACACCGTGGAAGCGACCACCAAAGTCACCTCATTCACACAAACAGGACCCCACAGACCCGGACCAGGCACACCGAGGAAGCGACCACCAAAGTCACCTCATTCACACAAACAGGACCCCACAGACCCTGACCAGGTACACCGAGGAAGCAACCACCAGAGAGAGCTCACTAACACAAACAGGACCCCACAGACCCGGACCAGGCACACAGAGGAAGCGACCACCAAAGTCACCTCATTCACACAAACAGGACTCCACAGACCCTGACCAGGCACACCGAGGAAGCGACCACCAGAGAGAGCTCACTAACACAAACAGGACCCCACAGACCCGGACCAGGCACACCGAGGAAGCGACCACCAAAGTCACCTCATTCACACAAACAGGACCCCACAGACCCTGACCAGGCACACCGAGGAAGCGACCACCAGAGTCACCTCATTCACATAAACAGGACCCCACAGACCCTGACCAGGCACACCGAGGAAGCGACCACCAGAGAGAGCTCACTAACACAAACAGGACCCCACAGACCCGGACCAGGCACACAGAGGAAATGACCACCACAGACACCTCACTAACACACAAACAGGACCCCACAGACCCTGACCAGGCACACCGAGACAGCGACCACCATAAATCTTACACACAAATCAGAAAGACCTAAAGAGCCACTGACCAGGCACGTCGAGGAGGTACCCACCATAAGCGTACCTCTCAACACGCAAACAGGACCCTATAACCCCTAAGCAGGCACACCGGCGGAGGACACACAGCTCACACACACTGAACAGGCACACATAACACACAGCTTTCTGCGATTGCCCACCAGGACTGTGTACTTCACAGAAGACTCTGGTCAGACAGTAACATACCTGCAGGGTGCTCAAGTCGCACTCCATGTCTGACTGTGAGGAGGGCTGCATGAGGCCTGCAGGCTGCGGGTACAAGAGGGAGGTCTGCAACGAGTCGCACCCAGCACTGTCCTGAGGAAGCTGCAAACCAAAATAGTTTCAGAGATAAGGGATGGTTTTCCCACCTGTCACAGAGAGCTCAGGGCAAGACAGCTTCCGGGCCTCTTGATGTACCCACTTCAAGTTTTCAACCTTAGTTCGACTTAAAATTAGCTGGGAATGGTTATTCTTCTTATCAAAATTCTATTGGTACTGGGGCATTATTGTCAGTCATCATTACTTTGACTCATTTCACTAATCTGCACATGCATAAAGACAAAAATGTTGCTTCCCTCGGGCATATTTTGACGTTTAAATTATTTTCAAATGTAAAGCCATGGTCCTGGATATTCTACCAAACACAAGTTTGCGAATCCCTTCATCAAGTCAAGGATTTCGAGGGGAGACAGCAGGTCAAAGAGCAGACAGACAGGAATGTTACATTCTTTGGTGGCCAGGGCCACCGCCACTCACCTCCATGCAGAGATCCAGAGGTTTCAGTCGAGGTTGCGGGCTCGCTGCAGGAAGAGCCGAAGAAACAGCAGACTTGTGTTCTTTTAGACGCTCCAGCAGAAGATAGTAAATGGCTGCGAAATGATTATAGCTGGAATTCTGTAGAGACTGCGGAGGAAAGAAGCCACTCGTCAGCAACCCAAGAATCCACTAGAGGTGAGCTCTATGTACAAGCAAGCAGGGAGAAGTGGGCAGAAACCAGCAGATTACACAATCTAACACACCAGCCTCCAGGCTGCACTCTGCCGGTCTCTGCAGCCGCTCAAACAGCCGAACAAGCTCACCTCCACGGTCCTCTGCCGGTCGATGCCCAGGGTGCTCATGATGCCCAAGACCTGCTCGCTGTAGTCTCCCAAATTGGAGTTGTAGTCCTGCAGGGGAGGGGACAGCGACAGCTGGAGAGGGGGCTCCGCTTGCATCCACCTGTGCTGCTTGATCTGGCTGATGGTTAGGCGTTTGGTGGGATCCACCACCAGCATCCGACGGATCAGCGACTCACAATCTGAGAGAGAGATGGACATGTGGAGGGTCAGAGGCGCTCTCAATCCGTCACATACTGAAAGCAGGCAGAGTGAATGCTCTCACTGACAGTGTTTAGAACTAGACAGCACGACAAAATCACCCCCTGAGCCCAGAGATGGACTGGGGGTGCGTGTGTGTGGGGGGGGGCGCAAAGGAATTGCTGAGGAGTGGAGAGAAAGCATTCCTCACTCTCGCACCGGACTTGTAGGCCCAGCAGACTCGTGCACAACATGCGGGCTGTGATGGAGATGGGTCTGACGATCAGACTTTTAAATGCTTTGATTGAGAGCAATAATATAAACTATCTACGGTACTGTCGCCCTCGCCCACCCCACCAAGTATTATAAACACTGGGATAGATACCTCTCTATGGCGGGACATGCAATGCAGTCACTCTCGAGTCCTTGGAACATACCTTGCGACATGAAGTACGGGATGCGGAACCTGCCCTCGAGCACTCGCTGCCGCAGAGTTGGCAAGTTTGGTCCATCAAAAGGGAACGAGCCGCAGACAAGAACATAGAGCACGACCCCTAAACTCTGAAAGGAAAACAGCATGGGCGTTAGAACATCACCACCACTCAAAATGCTAGTTCCAAACAATGATGGAAAGTCGCATTCAAAGCCTGAAGAGGGGCCTCGAAGGGCATGCTGGGTGCCAACAAGGGCCAGAGGTGTGGACCGTGCAGACCGTCACCAAGAGTATGTGCGAAGAATGGAGTTAAAGTGACTAGTGGAAGCCAACAGCAGAGGACTGAGATGCTCATGGCTACCAAAGAGCGCTCTAGAGAAGGACACCACACGCCTGTAGGGGGCATGGTGGAGAACTCAAGCCCCTAGCTACTGGCCGCAGGGTGGGGAGGGAGGATGACCAGGCCAAGCAATGCAGGAGGCAATCACCACCTGGCTTACCCAAATATCAAGATGGGGTCCCTCGTACTCCTTGCCCTCAAAGACCTCCGGAGCTGCATAAGGAGGGCTCCCGCACCATGTTGATAGAGGTTCCCCTGACTTGTAGAAGTTCCCAAATCCAAAGTCTGTTGGGAATAATGAACAGTTAGCTCTGTGTATGCCCCCAATATCAGAGTCCCTGCACAATCGCCCACCCTAAGATGGTCACCAAACCCCAGCCGAAGCGAGGCTCACCAGCTATCTTGATGTTCATGTTGGCATCCAGCAGCAGGTTCTCAGTTTTCAGGTCTCGGTGCACGATGTGACGGCAGTGACAATACTCCACCGCAGAGAGGATCTGGCTGAACTTGGCCCGTGCCTCGCTCTCACTCAGGTGCCCATTGGTCGTCAGGTAATCTGCAGGGCAGAGAGAAAAACATGATGTTCTACAGACTGTCAGTGAAGCCCCAGGGGCACAATACAGACACTCATCACAGACTGTCACCTGAGCTGGGGGGGGGGAATCTGTCTTATGATCACCTCTGAATGGGGGAGGAATATGGTCGCAGGACATCACTTCAGGGAGCAGGAAGAATCCCTAATCTCATGTGGGAGAA
Organism: Pleurodeles waltl; assembly: GCF_031143425.1. Classification (NCBI taxonomy): domain Eukaryota; kingdom Metazoa; phylum Chordata; class Amphibia; order Caudata; family Salamandridae; genus Pleurodeles; species Pleurodeles waltl. The sequence continues at coordinate 1,530,740,512 of NC_090447.1, read as the reverse complement.
AGTGCTGCAGGTAGCAGGGTGCAAAATATGACCGGGTAAGGGGGAAAGGATGCAGGGACCAAGGTCTAGCGCCTTAAGGTGGGAAATGGGAGCAGGTGATGTAGTGTGATGGTCTGGGGAAACTGGGCCCATTATTCCATGATGTCGGGCTGCAAGGAGTGAGATGACAAGTCAAAGCATGAAAACTCACCAAACATTTCTCCGTTCTTTGCAAACTCTGTCACAATGTAGAGCATGTCTTTGGTTTCCATCACCTGACAAAACACAATGCAGAAGAGACCTGGTCATCACAAGCACAGCAGTGGGGCAGCTGTAGCACATATGACATCGCGCGGAGCCTGGTGCATGGGGTCGTGTGGGGGGTGGGGGTTTAGAGTAGGAGACAGATCTCACGGGCCAGGAAAGGAGGGTGGGGAGGAGAGCTCTGACTCGGGCCAGGAGGGGGGGGGGAAGAAAGGAGACAAGGCCGTTCCTGCTGCGAGGCTGCGTCACTCCTGCCTTACATAATCCGCTTCCATGGAGAAGGCTCTTCCCTGGCTGGCACTGAAAGGGCAATGCCACCCGCCACAAAGAGTGCACGCCTGGACCAGGCCAGGAATGTGTCCAGCCACGACAGGCCATGAATGCGCGCCCCACCGGCCCGTGACGCACCGGCACGCCGTCCCCTCCCTCCGCCACGCCGGGTGGAGGCAGTCCTTGTGCGACCTACCACACCCGCACCGAGTGCCCGGGGCAGCGACGGGCACTGGGAGTAGATAACCCTGTCCTCACACCATCACCATTAACACTTAGGGTGCTCAGCACCTCACGTGCCCCCCTAATCCTCTTCCACGAGGGGGCTGAGCGCCCTAATCCATACAGACTCAGCCGACGATGGCTCCTTCCACCGAGTCCTCCTGACAGCTCCAAGTAAAGACGATTAACGCGAACGACGCAGCCTGTAATGCGATCAAACCGGAGCCGTCGGGGATGTCAAGGGCGGCAGAGTCACGGCAGAACCTGAGTACAACCTCCAGAGACCACTGACCCCAGCCTCTGACCCCAGCAGTAAGAGCAGGTCACACCATAGTCACGCCAGAACCTGGGTACAACCCCTAGAGACCACTGACCCCAGCAGTAAGAGCAGGTCACACCATAGTCACGCCAGAACCTGGGTATAACCTCCAGAGACCACTGACCCCAGCAGTAAGAGCAGGTCACACCATAGTCACGCCAGAACCTGGGTACAACCCCTAGAGACCACTGACCCCAGCAGTAACAGCAGAGTCACGCTTGAACCTGGGTACAACCCCTAGAGACCACTGACCCCAGCAGTAACAGCAGAGTCACGCTTGAACCTGGGTACAACCTCTAGGGACCACCGGCCCCTGCAGTAACAGCAGAGTCACGCTTGAACCTGGGTACAACCTCTAGGGACCACAGGCCCCTGCAGTAAGAGCAGAGTCACGCTTGAACCTGGGTACAACCTCTAGGGACCACAGGCCCCTGCAGTAACAACAGGTCACACCAGAACCGGAGTACAACCCCCAGAGACCACCGGCCCCTGCAGTAACAGCAGGTCACACCATAGTCACACCAGAACCTGGGTACAACCCCTAGAGACCACCGGCCCCTGCAGTAACAGCAGAGTCACGCTTGAACCTGGGTACAACCTATAGGGACCACAGGCCCCTGCAGTAAGAGCAGAGTCACGCTTGAATCTGGGTACAACCCCTAGTGACCATCGGTTCCTGCATTGACAGGGGTCACGCCTGAGTCACGCTTGAACTTGGGTACAATCTCTAGGGACCACAGGCCCTTGCAGCAAGTAGCATCAGGTCACGCAGAGTCACACCCCAGGTCACCAGAGGCCCTGTCCTCAGGAACAGGCTGCCTGTAGAAGGAGGTGCCTGCTCAGTCCCAACACGTCCCAACAAGACAGCCATGTGCAAGGCCGTCGGCACCATCCCAAGAAACCACGGTGTAACCGAACAGACACTCCAACACACGCAGGGGGATGCCAAGGACTCAAGTGACTCCCAAGTCAGAGCCCCCCCTTACACCCGTCGCACAATGAAAAGCTGTCCGAAGCCAGTCACGAGCAGCAGAGGTCACTTGTACTAGGGGTTCACAGCCTGCATGATCGAAGTCAAACCATCTCAAGCTAAGCACCAACAATACAAAACTAGTGATTTTTGGCAAGAACACCTCACCATGGGCCTCCACCTAGTGACTGGCTGACCGTGGACCAGCACCAGGAATATCTGATCATCATTGACAACAAACTGCACAGGACAGCGCAACTCCAAGCCGGCATAGCATCCCCCTTCCACACCCTGAAGATGCTGAGGACATTTTTCAAAAGGCTCCTGAGCAACACCAGAAAGACCATCACACAAGCCATAGTCAACAACGAGAGAGACTATGGGAACACCCTCTAAGCACGAATCAGAAAGAAACTCACTAGAAGTCTACAAATCAACCAGAATTCGGCAGCCACACACGCTCAACCTCCCACACACAGCTCCCATTACACCATACCTCAAGGAACTACACTGGCGCCTAATACACAAACATGCTCATTTCAAACCCCTCATACACATATTCAGGGCACCACATACCTGAACACAGATCTCCTTCCACCAACCACTCAGGCACCTCTAGTCAGCTGGACTCCTACCCACACATCCCATGCATTGACAAGCTGATCTGGAGGGCGGACCTTCTCCGCTCATAAAACATGGAACAACCTACTACACATTGGAGATTTGTACTCTCTTCTAGAGTACTGCAAGAAACTGAAGACCTGGGTCTTCATCTAACCCAGACCAGGGCTCTGTCCTTCCAGCTCCTGCTTTAGTGCCAGGATACCCTCATGGGTCACAGCGCACTATACAAATCCACATACCATTGCACATCATGAAGCGAGGTCCTGATCAGCCACACAGCCCCAGGGAGGGGCTGGAGAGGAGACCAGACCCATCCAAGGGTGATGAAGTGTTTGTATTGTGACACTCAAAATTCCTCACAGTGCAAGAGTGAGAGATGTGAACGGTCTTGAGTGCCAGTGATCTAAACCAAACACAAGGGCCCTCACCAGGACTTCCAAGAAAGACTGAACGCCCAGATCCGACCCATGGGAGGCACCAGCTGGCACATCTGTAGAAAGATTTGGAGTTCCACTTAAAGCCTCAATCACACCACTGGCACCATGAAACAATCGTCCAAGCCGATGAAACTGCAGCTCGGCTGCAGGAGGCATGTAAGAAAAGGCCCAGGAAGCTGAAGGGACGGGGTAAACTGAGGCACTTGAAGCTCCAGAGGAGCTAACACAAGTCTCTTACCTGGTAAAGCTTGATGATATGCGGGTGGTTCAGAAGTTTCATGATTTGTACTTCCCGGTAGATCTTCTCTAGATTCGATGGGTCTAATCTGGTTTTGTCAATGATTTTGATGGCAACCTGGCAATGTAAAAATGTAGATTGTTCGGGTTAGAGAAACATGAAGCAACAGGTGAAATCAGCATGCACTGCATGTGTGATACCAATTCTCACCTGGCAATGGCTGCCAAGCATAACACACAGGTGACAGGAGAAGAGATAACTGGTCAGAATCTGCCTTTGTTCAGTGTGCAGCATAAAACAGTGCACTGCACAAGCACTTCATCACTATAGACTTTGCACTGAAACGAGAGTCAGTCCCTGGCACCCATTCTACGTTGGAGTTAGTCAGTCTAAGTAGCCTGTGCGGAGGAGTTCCTTGGGCTACATCGTGAGATTCAGACTGAGGCTGAACTGCCAGCTCAACTCCTCTAATCTGTCTGATGCGCCGTTAGGCAGCGTTATCTGGAGGCATGTGGTGGGATCTTGGTATACTCACTCCTTCTGGGGAGGCTCCACAGCTCAATCTCACTCATTAGGTTACATACATGCAATCCACCCCCCACACACCTTTGTATTACAGGCCGAGGGGATGTAAAGGAATGAGTGACGAGAGCTATTTTCGACACTTTACGTTCAGTAGGTCACATTGAAGATGTACTGAACAAAAGATGTCACCAGAGCTTGACTAAGACCTACATGCCACACCAAAGAAATGCACATCTAGAAAACCATGGATGCGCAGTGCTTGTCTGAACAGGGAGCTGCTGTGCTGAACTAGATGTTCAGCTCCTCGCATAAGACAAGGACGTCCCCAGCCAACCTCCATCAGATGACCAGAGCCTAGACCAGATGGCAACCATTTAAAGTCACAAAACACTCTCTCACCTGGGTCTTGGTCACTCGATGCCTGGCTAACTTAACCACTGCAAAGTTTCCTTTCCCCAGGGTGCGCTCGATGTCATAGAAGCCAACCCGGAGGGGTCTGCAGCGGGGCGAGCTGCAATCGGTCATGACCACCATGATTCGGACTGGACACTGCAGGTGGAGGTTACAGGAGAGACATAGGCAGCCACCGAATGGCACGAACAGCACCTGTGCAGAGGAAGAACCACAGCAGATTAAATCAGGCACAGGTCCCTACAGTAACCATACAATGGCGAGGAGGCAGAGAAGAGAGCTGAGGTCACAAAAAGACAATGGCCAGGGAAGGGGACCATTGAGCAAACTGTTTTGCATGGGACTCTAGCATCAGGCCTTCACATCCCTCACCTTGCAGGCAGATAAGCACACACTCCGCCATCCAACATACACTCTGAGACCTCCTCGGTTAGAGATCTTGGTGCAGCCTTGAGCTCACGAAGCAGCATGCCTTGCGAATAGCTCTAGGCCGCACCAAGCGCTCGCATATATTTATTCCACACGTACTTCCTGCCATCTGTGCTGAACAGGAAGAAACAAGGTCCTTCGAGTTAACGTGACATTCGTGGAATGGCTGACAGCACTCCCCAGGGAGAGACCCTCCACAAGCAAAGCTTCGAACTGTTATTTTATTGGACCAAGTCAGCAGGTCTGGCCACCTGACGCCATGTGTGGGCAAGCTGCACACGCACATTCCCTCCCACCGCCTGCTCGGGTTACGGCTGCCACCGACACAGACTTGAAGCTGCTGAAACCGCTCCTAAAATCAATACCACGCAGGAACCGCAATCTGGGGCCACACAAATTGCGCTATCCGGGGGACCAGTGCCGGCTGGGACACACTGGGAAAAAGCCACCCAAGGAGACAGACCCACACCATAACCCACAGGGTATGATTCAGGCTGGGAGGTCCTGCCCCGTAGGATATCGAATGAGACAGACCCAGGGAGTGCCACACAGGGGCAGGAGGGAGACTGGGAGGTCCAGCCCCGTGCCCTGCAGGGTACAGAAAGAGACAGACCCAGGCAGTGCCACACAGGGGTAAGGAGGGAGACTGGGAGTTCCAGACCTGTGCCCTGAAGGATACTGAAGAAGACAGACCCATGCAGTGTCACACAGGGGGTAGGATTGAGACTGGGAGGTCCAGCCCCGTGCCATGCAGGGTACAGAGACAGGCAGTGCCACACGGGTAGGATTGAGACTGGGAAGTCCAGCCCCGTGCCCTGCAGGGTACAGAAAAAGACAGACCCAGGCAGTGCCACACGGGTAGGATTGAGACTGGGAGGTTTAGCCCTCTGCCCTATAGGGTATAGAGACCGATCCAGGCAGTGCCACACGGGTAGGATTGAGACTGGGAGGTTCAGCCTTCTGCCCTAAAGGATATAGAGAGACCCAGGCAGTGCCACACGGGTAGGATTGAGACTGGGAGGTTTAGCCCTCTGCCCTATAGGGTATAGAGACAAACCCAGGCAGTGTCATACAGGTAGGATTAAGACTGGGAAGTCCAGCCCCCCGTCCTGCAGGGTATAGGTAGACAGATTCACCCAATGCTACCCAGGGTACTAAGAGAAACAGACCCACCCAGCGCCCCAATGATAGAGGATAACCCAAGGGTAACCTCAGCAGTGGCTGCTGCCAATGAGGCGCCACGTATGCTCTTTGTCTACAGAAAGAAGTCTACCCTCGGCACCTAGGACTGGGGTGTTTTAATAATCCCCCCCCCCCTTTGCAGGGGGATATCCGTGTCCATCGAGGCCAGGGCGTGTACCCCGCACCCTTCACCCCAGAGAGAAGCTGGCTCCCCCCTTCACTTATAGAAGGGGGCGTAGGCCCCCTGGAGCAAATGGCACACCAGTGTGTCCAACAGTGCATACAGGGACGTGCATAGGCCGCCTGTGCCCCTTGCCCACAGAGAGAAGCTGGCTCCCCTTGCATTTATAGGACAGGGGGAGTTTTAGTTTCTCAGGAGCAGATGGCACGTCAGTGTGCCCAGCAGGGCCAGTAAGTGCAAAAGCCGCATGTGCCCCATGATCCCAGGGAGAAGATGGCTCCCCTCTGCACTTACAGGACTGGGGGAATTTGTGTGTCCCCTGGGGCAGATATGTCATTGTGTCTAGCAGTGCCAGGACGTACAACAGCTACGTGTGCCCCTTATCCCCGAGAGAAGCTGCCCCCAGGGTGTCCAACTGTAAAGGGACGTACACAGGCCACCTGGTTCCCTTATCCACAGAGGACAGCTGGCTCTCATTCGCACTTACGGGCCTGGGGGAGTCGTAATGCCCCCAGAGGAGCTGGCACGTCAGTGTGCAACAGAACAAGGACGTGCACGGGCCACCTGTGCCCCTTGTCCACAGGCGTCAGCTGGCAGCTTCAGTGTGTGCTGCAGGACACAGGGGACTGATGAAGTTACACGGCGATGGAGGGTGAAACCCACAAGGGCACACCAGTGTGGGGGGTCGGAAAGAAGTGGGTCGCATCTCAGCACCAGGTGACACCAGACGAGTCATGAGCCCACCTAGAGGGCGAGAGCAGGGAAGGGAAGAGCGGGTGCACAACACCCCCTCTCCCGGGGCAGGTGCCAGGTCTTCGCAGGCCCCGAGGTGCCCGAAGCCATCGGCTCAACGTTTGCATCCCTCAGATGTGGTCAGTGTCCGCCCCTCACGGGACGCCCCCAGCTGACCCCTTGCTAAAGCTACCCTGTGCTGGCCAGACACTCACCTACGATCAGTGCTGCCCCTCAGGAGGCAAGAACCCCCTCTGTGGGCATCACATGAAATCCTGAGGTGCCCCCTGCCCTCAGGAGGCAAGAACCCCCTCAGTGGGCATCAGATGATGCCCCCAGCTGACCCCTTGGCTAAAGCTACCCTGTGCTGGCCAGACACTCACCTACGATCAGTGCTGCCTCTCAGGAGGCAATAATGTGTCATATGAAGCCCTCAGCAGCCCCCGGATTTAAAGTTACCATCTGCTGGTCAGGCGCCCGCCTGTGGTCAGTGCTGCCCCTCAGGAGGGCCAACCCTTGTCTGAGGGCATCATATGATGCCCTCAGGTGCCCCCTGGGTTATAGCTACCCTGTGCTGGTCAGACACGCACCTACGATCAGTGCGTGCCCCTCAGGGGGCAAGAACCCCCCCTGTGGGCATCACATGAAATCCTGAGGTGCCCCCTGCCCTCAGGAGGCAAGAACCCCCTCAGTGGGCATCAGATGATGCCCCCAGCTGACCCCTTGGCTAAAGCTACCCTGTGCTGGCCAGACACTCACCTACGATCAGTGCTGCCCCTCAGGAGGCAAGAACCCCCTCTGTGGGCATCACATGAAATCCCGAGTTGTCCCCGAGCCTTAGCTACCCTGTGCTGGTCTGACACCCACGTGTGGTCAGTGCTGCCCCTCAGGAGGCAAGAACCCCATCGGTGGGCATCATATGAAGCCCTCAGCAGCCCCCGGATTTAAAGTTACCATCTGCTGGTCAGGCACCCGCCTGTGGTCAGTGCCGCCCCTCTGGAGGACTGACCCTTGTCTGTGGGCATCATATAATGCCAACAGGTGCCCCCTGCGTTATAGCCACCCTGTGCTGGTCACACACCCGCCTGTGGTCACAGACGCCCTTCTGGAGGCAAGATCTCTGCGGTCTGAGCCCCTCTCTCCGACACTCCGCGCGCCTCAGCCCCGGAGCGGCCGTTAACGGCTCTCTGCGGCCGTTAACGGCTCTGCCGCGCGCCGCTCTCGGCTGGAACTTCGCGCCCCTTCTCCCTGACGTCCCCGCGCGCCCTCTCGGGTGGCCGCGCGCCGCCTCTAAAATAGTCAGTACCTCGCGCTCTGTGCGTCTTGAAGAGCTCGCGCAGGTGTCCTCGCGCTCAGTGTGTGTCTGAGGAGCTCGCGCCGGTGCCCTCGCGCTCCACTCTCGCTCTGTCTCGCGCCTCCTCCTCGCCCTCGCTCTTCACTGGAAACCCCCCTCGTGCCCTCTCGCGTCGCTTCCCCCTCGCTGCGCTGACAGGTCGGGCCGCCTCATTGACGTCACTTTGACGTCAGCAGAACGCACGGCTGACTGAGCGAGGGGGGGGGAGGTGTGCGAGGCGGCGGCTTGTTGCCAGGTCTACTCATCAGCCGTGACGTACTAGCCCGTCTCCATGGAAACCCGAAGACTGACGTACAGAGAGCTGCACACGTCTGTTTAACGTTAATAACCTCACCTGACCGGCAGTGACACACACACTGCACAGGCGCAGTACCGCTACTAGCGGACCATGACCTGCACATAGCGCCCTGTCTGCGCACGCGCAGCGAAGGTAGTGTTCAAGTGTACAGGCGATGGAAAGAGGAGAAGGACTACCATGACTCAGGCTTGGTAGTTACATTGTAGCTGCTTTTATATAGCGCCTACTGCCCCTGCTTTAAAAATACAACTGAACCGCTACAATACAAAAAAAAATATCAATTTAGTTAAGAAACCGTGTGGTCCACTAATAAAGTGCAACAGTGCCAGCATCTTCCCAACCTCCTAATAGCATAAACATGTATCAGAGGTTGCCAACAAAATTGACCCCTGTTCACCTCTTATCTGGCAGCGCAGTTCAATATCCCTTTCATCCGCTGATCCATAGCAGAGCTTTATAAAACGCAACAGCATCTCTACTGTACTACTGCTTACAATTAGTATCATTTTAGAGTTAATAGACAGTGTAGTCCATTATTAAAGTGCCATAGAGCTAGAATCTCAACCAAGGCACGCATTTCAAAGTGTGTAAGTGTTGGGCATGGTGTCTCCTCCACCACACACTTCATGGCCCAGTTGTTAATGTCTTCCTACAAACTATGCATGCCCAGGACCATCCTCTTTAAAGCAAATACCTCCCAATGGACATCCCAGTGCTGTAACCATCTAAGCAGGACTTGATTCTGAGAAATACTATACACAGTGCTGTAACAAAAGCCCCCACAGCCCCCATGGTGCGCCCCCCCCCCCCCCGAGCTCCTGGGCACCCCTCTGGCACTGTGCACTGGTGGGGGGTCCCTGGCTGAGTGCTCCTGACTGAGTCCAGAGCATGGGTTTTGCGGGGACCCCCTCAAGTTTCTTTATGCCACTGACCATACAGGGGCTTGCGAAGCTGTTCCAAACTGCCACAGTATTAAAAACGTAAGCTGCACGCCTATCTCTCACACCCCCTAATCCAACACATTGCTAAGCGCTGCGTCCCATAACACAATAACCACACACCGACAGCCATCATGGAACCCTTTTCACTAAGGTTGCTCCAGGCCACTTGTGTACAGCATGAGTACTATTTTAATGGACCAGCCAGTCCAAAAGTTAGGAAAGTTACCTAAATCCAATATTTTTCACCTTATCAGTGCATACTTTAAACAGCAAATATAAGAATAGAGCCCTCGAAAATATGTTCTAGAGCTACCTTCATGATCCCTGAGTGATAGTTAAAGCAAACAAAGACAGAAAGTCCTGTTAAAAATGATTACAGATGATTTTATGTAAAGTTCGATTGAAGTATCATGTTCAGGACCTTGCAGAACCTCAAAACTTGAAGAAATGGGCAGTCATTTTCTCTGCAAAAGGTGGCAACCCTATTTCCCACATCAGATCCCTGCATATAAGTAGCAAGCACTACATACATGTCACAATACATATAAAAAGCAACAATTGTATACATTACATCCATAGCAAACCTTTCTGCTTGCCTTTTGTGCAGTTTGTGATCTGGACCAGATATGGTTTTCCTTTAATTCTGGACATCTTTTGGGGCCAGAGCTGACTGGGGATTCAGGTTGAGTCACCTGTAATTGTCACGAATAATCAAGGCTTTGAAGGATACTAAACTATACCTTAATTCATAATCTTTTCCTTTTTTGGAAGTTTTTTATAGTGCAAACCTGGCCTAAGCGCATTAGAGCACTTTACATGAGCACCTTAAGCCTTACACTGTCTTTTAGGCACAGGGAGATTAAATGATGGGGCATCAAGGCTAGGATTTGGAGTTGGTTCCCCAGTTCCAAAGTCAGCCTCTAGCTGCAATGCCACTTCTCTTCCACATCTCCTACTTCCTGCGATCACATGTGTGTGCCTCTGCATTACCACTACAGTGACTGTTAACTTTAGAACAATAGAACATAATGATACGTTCCCAGGTAACCAGAGGACATTTAAGTATCACACGTTGGACTGTCCTCCCAATTCAGTCAAGGCCGTGAGACCAAGGGGGAGCTGAGTAACTTGTACAGAATGCAGCTGAACTGGCAAGAAGAATTGGGGAAAAAGCTATGCAAAGCCAAAGCGCAGACGTTTCAACTGATAAACAGCGATTTGTGACTGCCTTGTAATAAGTCTCAGCGGCATGCCTCAGTCTCCTGAAGTTACAAGTTATACGCCTGGTCTGCCAAGAGGTGATGACATTAGGAGTTTGCTCTGCCTACTACTCCACGCTTCATGTCTCGATTATCAATAATAATAAACAGTCACTCGTCTTGCAGAATGTTGTTATCAATGATAATATTTCAGATGTTGCAGTGATGTTATCAATGATGTCATCAAGCATGCCATGAGTGATGTAATATTGGAGATAATCAGCAGTGCATGTCGAGGGTGCAAGTTATAGTTACATGAGACTGGTGAATTTCGGTGATTTTGTTAGGTTAAAACAAAAAGTCTTAATTGACATTTTTACCTAACTATAACATGCTTTAACTTTTGTTTCTTCAGTGGATTTCTAAGTTTTTTTTTTTTTTTTTTTAGCAAAGTGAGATATTATTACCGTACCTAACTATAATGTCACTTTTACCTTTGTGTTTTTCCAGTGAATTTCTAGTTTTTTTTCATGTAAATTAATATTTTATGACCATACGTAACGGGATCCCCATGCCATGCACGGCTGGCTGCAGGATCTGGCCTGTGGCTTGCCCGCCATCCATACCCTCACAAGCAGTCTACCCCACGCCACACATGTGCTTTAACCGTGCATAGCATGTGGTTGGCCACAGGCGGCCAGGCCCTGCATCCAAATCCTCGCAGGCAGCAAACCCCACTCCATGCATGGCCTTCAGCCATGTTCAGCATGGGTTCGGGCAGGGCTCAGGTCCTGCACCCAAACCACTCTGGTACCCAACGCCTCCCCACTGCATACAAGCCATGTGTAACAAGGGCCGGGAGCAGAGCATGGCGCCCATACCCCCGCAGGCGAGCATGACTGAATACTAGGAGTGTCATTTTAAGTAAGGCAGAGCTACTGACTTTGTCAACAGGCCACAACACCAAAATGTAAAAAGTGGGTCTATTGGATTCACAAGGGGCCACCATATCAAAATATATAAAGCACACTTATTTTCATTGCACAAAACACCAATAATTGTAATCATATGACTATTTTATTTATTCACACGATGCAACGTTTGATCTAAAAAATTGTCTTAAAAATGTTAACATAGTTGTATTGAAAAATAATCAATATTTGTGAGTTTTTATAACAGTTTTGAGGCTACAAAACAGAGCCACAGGACTAACCAGAAGGGCACTTTGCAGAAGAGCATAGAGCTCCAGCTAAAAGTGGTTTAAACATATGTTATGCTCTCCTGAGGTCATGGATTTAATGACCCAGAAGACTTACTGTTCTTAAAAAAAAATGTTGCCTGGGAGCTGCTGCACTCCATGTGTCCCCCAACAACATTAAAACAAGTATTGGTGGTGCATTTCCTCTTCTAGGGGCACCACCAAGCTCCAGAAAATATAAACAAAAAGCCTTTGCAGGGCATTATGGGACACTCCTTTAGCGGAGCAGTGAATAATAAATGAGCATCTGCAGACATTCATTTATTGTTCTTTTTTTTAAATTATTTTTTGGGCACTCACACATTTATAGCGGCGAGCGCAAAGTGCTCCGTCCCTCTTCTAATCTCTGTTTAAGGGGACTTTAACCACACCCATGTTACGTCAGTCACATTCATTGGTTTGTGGGCTTGCCTTTTAAAATCCACTTGTTTTCATTCGTGAAAGGCATGCATACGTCATGCTTTTTCCAGTGTTTAGCCCTCCTGGAGAGCACCGGGAAACATACGAGGCTCCATGTTTTCTGTATGGTTTCTGGACTACTTTTTCACTTTTACACAGCACGATCATGCTCGTTTTTTTTTTCATTTAATGTGGCAAGAAAAGTCCAGTTAGGAGTTTACAACGCTAATAGCTCTAAGTCAACGTAATGTGAGACCCGTTGCATTGCGAATGCTTGTTTTTTTGGTGAGGTGGCAAGAGGGGGAGGGGGGACCCAGGTCCCTCACAGCCACGGCTAGCTCCTCAGCCTCCATTGTGGCAGGAGACAGCCACCTTGTTATTTTATGGTGGGTGATTCGGTGCCTGCATGTGAAATGATTGATGCCAAAGCTCTAAAAAACTTCCAGATCTCTCATAGAGGTGACATCAGGCACTACCGACTGTGCAGTGGGGAGCCCTCAAAATATTGATGCCTAACGTGACTACTGCTAACATCTATACTTGAGAGACACTAAGGAAAGCACAGAAGTTATACTTTCATATGAGGAAGCAGCCGAAAACTGGTGACCTGTCTCTTTTGATAGTGTTTCACAAAGTAGACAGTATTACAGGCAATTTACCACTGACCTGTTTTATAATATCAGGCAACTGACTGCCTCGTACCAATGTATTAAAACATTTTCATAACTGATGGCACCTAGAAAAGCCCCCCATGCTCCACACAAGCCATGAAAAGTTTCCCAGCTGGACCATTTGGGGCATATTTATACTCTGTTTGCACCGAATTCGCGTCATTTTTTTTTACTCTAATTCGGTGCAAAACGAACTCCATCTTTATACTTTGGTGCTAGACCCGTCTAGCGCCAAATTTATGGAGTTAAAGTCATTTTTTGGAAGTGGAAACCTACCTTGCCTTAATGAGATGCAAGGTAGGCGTTCCAGTGCAAAAAATGACTCTATGGCCTTAACGCCATATTTATACTCCTGTGCAAAAATGGTGCACGGGAGGGAGGAGGGGTCAAAAAATGGTGCAAAGCTTGCTTTGCCCCATTTCTTAACGCCTGGGTCAGGGCAGGCATTAGGGGACCTGTGGGCCTATTTCCATGGTGGAACACCATGGAAGAAGCCATCAGGTGCCCTCCCCAGGCCCCAGGGACACCCCCACCCACACCAGAGGGACAGTGGAGGATGGGGCACCCCATCCCAGGTAAGTATTTAATTTTCGAAAGTGCCATTGGGGGCCCTGAAATGGACCCCCCTACATGGCATTGGGTGCATTGGCCATGCCCAGGGGACCCTGGTCCCCTGTGCTGGCCATTGGGGTGGTGGGCATGACTCCTGTCTTTTCTAAGACAGGAGTCATGAGTATGGATGGTTTTGCGTCAGAAAATGACGCTAGGCTGGTTAGAGTCTTTTTTCTTACCCTAGCCTGCCGAACGCCATTTTTTAGTGCAAAAACCCCTTCTTCCATACTGGCAGCCCAACCTGGCTAGAGTCCTTTTTTTTGCCACTAGCCTACCCTTTGCACTGGCTTGCACCATTCCATAAATATGGTGCCCGTCTGGTGCACAGAAATGGTGCAAGCCGGTGCTAAACTTTTTGGTGCAAAACTGAGTTGGTGCAGTTTTGCACCAAAAAGTATAAATCAGGGCCTGAGTGTCATACGCCTCATTCATTTTACTGCCTGGCAAAGCCCTCGGTATGCCTCCTAGGGGACCTTCCTCATTTTCTTTCCTTGTTTGCCTTCTTTTTTGTTTTTGTTTTCTTCTTTGCATCTTTTTTTTGCTTCTGTTATTTTTTCTCTCATTCCACCATTGTCTCTAGCTTTTTATACTTCTTTACACATGTTTGTTCTTATGTTGCTCCTGGCATTATTCCACACCTTCTTTGCATCTTTCCTTTTTGTACTCCTCCCATTCATTAACTCTTTCTCTTCTTTTCTTCAATCACTCATCTTTTCACTTTGTTATTTCATTATATTTTTATGCTTTCCTTGTTTTTCTTTCCTTTAATTTTTCTTTTTTTAAAATTTCTTTAATTTTTCCTTTTCTTCTTTCCACCGTTCATTCTTTCTTTTCATCCTTGCTTTTCTTCTTTTACACCCTCTTTCCTTATTTCCTGTGTTCATTTGTACCCTCTTCCCTTCATGTTTCCTTTTTCCTTCCTTCATTATTTGCATTGTACTTGTTTCCCATTTTACTTGCTTTCCTTTGCACTGTTTTACTCCATTGACCTCTAACTTTTTTCCTTAGTCATTTTAAGTTTTTCTTTCTCTCTGTCACCTTTTAGGCTACTTATAGGTTTTCTTTTGGTCCACACCCCTCGGCTGTATTGTTATAGTTTATTCTCGCAGAGTTTCTTAGTTTTAACTTGTGACCTGCGAGACAAGTTAAATGTTACGAAGGGCCTTGAAACAACTTAACCTGCCTCAGTAGCACCCCCGCTTCAGCCGGTATAGCAGGTGGTTCACTGCGCCCTTGCCTATGTACAATGTTTTTTGCCAACAGTATTTTTGTTTTGCTGCTCACAAGGAGCTGGGACTGATCATCCCATGACATTACCTCTACGCCCCTCGCCCTCTTCCCAGTCATTACATGTGAGCTGAAGCCACCTCTGACACAGGAAACATCACATGTGCTGGGAATGTAAGACCTGGCACTGCAACATTTCCAGAATTCTCCTGTTTTGTTTCCTGTCTTCATTGGGACAGATGCATTGGAATTAGAGGTCCAAGCCAGGTTCAGGCCCCAAACTGGTCTCTGGACCTTTCTTCCATGCTCGGCTTGAGAGGAACCAGAGATCCATCAAGGTAGCAGCGGCAGGGGGACTGTAGGAAAGTACCATCTTCCCTGGCATGTTACCCCCATATTTCCCTGTATATATGTTGTTTTAGTCTATGTGTCACTGGGACCCTGCCAGGCAGGGCCCCAGTGCTCATAAGTATGTGCCCTGTATGTGCTCCCTGTGTGATGCCTAACTGTCTCACTGAGGCTCTGCTAACCAGAATCTCAGTGGTTATGCTCTCTCTGCTTTCCAAATTTGTCACTAACAGGCTAGTGACTAAATTTACCAATTCACATTGGCATACTGGTACACCCATATAATTCCCTAGTATATGGTACTGAGGTACCCAGCGTATTGGGGTTCCAGGAGATCCATATGGGCTGCAGCATTTCTTTTGCCACCCATAGGGAGCTCTGACAATTCTTACACAGGCCTGCCAGTGCAGCCTGAGTGAAATAACGTCCACGTTATTTCACAGCCATTTACTACTGCACTTAAGTAACTTATAAGTCACCTATATGTCTAACCTTCACCTGGTGAAGGTTGGGTGCAAAGTTACTTAGTGTGTGGGCACCCTGGCACTAGCCAAGGTGCCCCCACATCATTCAGGGCAAATTCCCCAGACTTTGTGAGTGCGGGGACACCATTACACGCGTGCACTGTACATAGGTCACTACCTATGTACAGCGTCACAATGGTAACTCCGAACATGGCCATGTAACAAGTCAAAGATCATGGAATTGTCATCCCAATGCCATTCTGGCATTGGGGGAACAATTCCATGATCCCCCGGGTCTCTAGCACAGAACCCGGGTACTGCCAAACTGCCTTTCCGGGGTCTCCACTGCAGCTGCTGCCAACCCCTCAGACAGGTTTCTGCCCTCCTGGGGTCCAGGCAGCCCTGGCCCAGGAAGGCAGAACAAAGGACTTCCTCTGAGAGAGGGTGTAACACCCTCTCCCTTTGGAAATAGTTGTGAAGGCTGGGGAGGAGTAGCCTCCCCCAGCCTCTGAAATGCTTTGATGGGCACAGATGGTGCTCTGAGTGGCCAGTGCCAGCAGGTGACGTCAGAGGCTCCTTCTGATAGGCTCTTACCTCTCTTGGTAGCCAATCCTCCTTCCTAGGTAGCCAAACCTCCTTTTCTGGCTATTTAGGGTCTCTGCTTTGGGGATCTCACCAGATAACGAATGCAAGAGCTCATCAGAGTTCCTCTGCATCTCCCTCTTCACCTTCTACCAAAGGATCGATCGCTGACTGCTCAGGACGCCTGCAAAACCGCAACAAAGTAGCAAAACCTGCAGGGTTTCTCGACTGTTTTCCTGGTGGTGCATGCTCTGGGGGTAGTCTGCCTCCTCCCTGCACCAGGAGCTCTGAAGAAATCTCCCGTGGGTCAACGGAATCTTCCCCCTGCTAACGCAGGCACCAAAAGACTGCAACACTGGTCCTCTGGGTCCCCTCTCATCCTGACCAGCATGGTCCCTGGAACTCAGCAACTCTGTCCAAGTGACTCCCACAGTCCAGTGACTCTTCAGTCCAAGTTTGGTGGAGGTAAGTCCTTGCCTCCCCACGCTAGACTGCATTGCTGGGTACCGTGTGTTCTGCAGCTGCTCCGGCTCCTGTACACTTTTCCAGGATTTCCTTCGTGCACAGCCAAGCCTGGGTCCCCAACACTCCTTCCTGCAGTGCACAACCTTCTGAGTTGTCCTCCGGTGTCGAGGGACTCCCTTTTGTGACTTCGCGTGGACTCCAGTTCACTTTCCTTCTAAGTGCCTGTTCAGGTACTTTTGCATGTGCTGCCTGCTTCTGTGAGGGCTCCCTGAGTTGCTGGGCGCCCCCTCTGTCTCCTCCTCCAAGTGGCGACATCCTGGTCCCTCCTGGGCCACAGCAGCTCCCAAAAAACTCTACTGCAACCCTTGCAGCTAGCAAGGCTTGTTTGCGGTCTTTCTGTGTGGGAATACCTCTGAAAGCTTCATTGCGACGTGGGACATCCGTATTCCAAAGGAAAAGACCCTAGCTCTCTTCTTTCTTGCAGAACTCCAAGCTTCTTCCATCCAGTAGCAGCTTCCTTGCACCCTCAGCTGGCATTTCCTGGGCTCCTGCCCACTCTCAACACTGTCGCAACTCTTGAACTTGGTCCCCTTGTCTTACAGGTACTCAGGTCCGGAAATCCACTGTTGTTGCATTGCTGGTGTTTGTTCTTCCTGCAGAATCCCCCTATCACGATTTCTGTGCTCTCTGGGGGTAGTAGGTGCACTTTACACCTACCTTTCAGGGTCTTGGGTGGGCTATTTTTCTAACCCTCACTGTTTTCTTACAGTCCCAGCGACCCTCTACAAGCTCACATAGGTGTGGGGTCCATTCGTGGTTCGCATTCCACTTTTGGAGTATATGGTTTGTGTTGCCCCTATACCTATGTGCTCCTATTGCAATCTATTGTAATTCGACACTGTTTGCATTACTTTTCTTGCTATTACTTACCTAATTTTGGTTTGTGTACATATATCTTGTGTATATAACTTATCCTCATACTGAGGGTACTCACTGAGATACTTTTGGCATATTGTCATAAAAATAAAGTACCTTTCTTTTTAGTAACTCTGTGTATTGTGTTTTCTTATGATATTGTGCATATGACACCAGTGGTATAGTAGGAGCTTTACATGTCTCCTAGTTCAGCCTCAGCTGCTTTGCCATACCTACCTTCTACAGCCTAAGCTGCTAGAAGCACCTCTTCTACACTAATAAGGGATAACTGGACCTGGCACAAGGTGTAAGTACCTCTGGTACCCACTACAAGCCAGGGCAGCCTCCTACATTGGTTGTGCAGCGGTGGGATAAGTACTTGTAACTACTTACCACTTTGTCATTGTGTACTTTTCATAAGAGAATAATATACAAAACAGTTCAGTGTATGTACACCTAACCAAAAGGTTTTGCTTTTCTCCTCTTAAACGTTTTACAAAGTTCTGAAAAGTTTCTCTAAACTTCTAAAAGTTTTCTAAAAGTTAGAAAAAATGTTTTCTCTGTTCTCTAAAAAAGTCCTGAAACTTTTTCTTCCTTCTCACTATTTCTAAACCTTTTACTATCATGTCTGTAGAAGACTCTACTCTTAAAATCGTCAATACTACTTATGACAATTTGAATTACAAGAGCCTAAGGAGTTTCTGCTTAGATAGAGGTTTAGTGATAGGAAAAAACCCTACCAAAGAATTTCTATTTAACATGCTTATTGTAAATGATGAGTCCCAAGCAGGCACATCAAATGAGAGGTTAATAGATGGTTCCCAATCTGACTCAGGGATCTCCTTGAGGGAGGTAGGGAGGGTTCTGTTCCAAATCTGCCCCTTAGCAGACCACCTAGCAATGCTGGTAGTAATAGAGGTTCCCATCATAGTAGGGGTATCTTTATTCCTGGAGGCCAGGTTATTAGGGTTCAATCAGTTAGGGACAGATCCCCCTCTGTTGTTTCAAACTTGTCTTCTGTGTCCAAGCATTCCCAACCCACCTACCCTGAGGATAACTTGTTAGAAAGGGAACTCAAAAAGTTGAGGGTTGGAGAGACCAGACTGAAGCTTAAACAGCAACAGCTGGCCTTAGATAGGGAATCCCTAGACATTGAGAAGGAGAGACAGAGGTTGGGGTTAGGACCCCATGGTGGGAGCAGCAGTATTCCTGATAGTAATCCTGTTAGAGAGCATGATTCCAGGAATCTGCACAAGATAGTCCCCCCTTACAAGGAGGGGGATGACATCAACAAGTGGTTTGCACTTGTGAGGGCCTGTATGGTACAGGGGGTCCCTCAAAGGCAGTGGGCTGCTATATTATGGCTATTTTTAACTGGAAAGGGTAGGGATAGGCTCCTTACTGTTAGAGAAAGTAATGCTAACAATTTTGCAGTTTTGAAGGATGCACTCTTGGATGGATTTGGCTTAACCACTGAACAATACAGGATTAAGTTCAGAGACACCAGAAAAGAGTCCTCACAAGACTGGGCAGACTTTGTAGACTGTTCAGTGAAGGCCTTGGAGGGGTGGTTACATGGCAGTAAAGTTTCTGACTATGAAAGCCTGTATAATCTTATTCTGAGAGAGCATATTCTGAATAAATGTATGTCTGACTTGTTACACCAATATCTAGTGGACTCAGATCTGACCTCTCCCCAAGAATTGGGAAAGAAGGCAGACAAATGGGTCAGAACAAGAGTGAACAGAAAAGTTCAAACAGGGGGTGACAAGGATGGTAAGTCTTCTGACAAGGGTGGGGACAAAAGTAAAACTGAGTCTTCATCAGGCCCACAAAAATCCTCTGGTGGGGGTGGTGGGTCCAAATCCTCTTCCAATAATCAACATAAAAAGCCTTGGTGTTATTTGTGTAAAGTCAAAGGCCATTGGACAACTGATGCCAGTTGTCCAAAGAAAAACAACAAACCTCCCACTACCACAACCCCTACTGCAAATACTAGTGCCCCTAGTAATAGCAGTGGTGGTGGGAGCAAATCTACAAATAGCCAATCCAAGGGAGTAGCTGGGCTCACTATTGGTAATGTAGTTGGGGTTGGTCTTGTTAGGGAGACCAAAGAGGCTGTGTTAGTCTCTGAAGGTGCCATTGATTTGGCGACCTTGGTTGCTTATCCCCTTAATATGGATAAGTACAAGCAACTTCCCCTAATAAATGGTGTTGAGGTTCAGGCCTACAGGGACACAGGTGCCAGTATTACCATGGTGAGAGAGAAACTGGTCCACCCTGAACAACACCTACTTGGTCAGCAGTACCAAGTGTCAGACGCTCATAACAACACTCTTAGCCACCCCATGGCTGTTGTGAATCTCAACTGGGGGGGTTACTGGTCCAAAGAAAGTTGTGGTTGCTTCAGATTTACCTGTAGGCTGTCTACTAGGAAATGATTTAGAGACATCAGCTTGGGCAGAAGTGGAGTTGGAGGCTCATGCAGCAATGCTGGGCATTCCTGGGCATATTTTTGCTTTGACAAGGGCTCAGACCAAGAAGAAAAAAGGACAGGGTAACTTGGATCCTGGAACAAAGGACCAAGTGCTCCCTAAAGCTAGGGGTAGCAAGGGTAAATCCCTATCCACTATCCCTCCCTCTACAGATGATTCTCCTTCTGAGGAAGAAGAATTTCCTCCCTGTGCAGAACCTTCACCAGATGAGCTGGCAGCCGACACTGCTGAGCTTTTGGGTGGAGGGGGGCCTGCCAGGGAAGAGCTGAGTGTTGCACAGCAAAGCTGTCCCACATTAGAGGGTCTCAGACAGCAAGCTGTCAAGCAGCAAAATGGGGATGTCAGTGACTCACATAGAGTTTATTGGGAGGACAACCTCTTGTACACCAAGGCAAGGGACCCAAAACCTGGAGCAGCCAGGAGATTGGTCATTCCCCTGCAGTACAGAGAGTTCCTCCTAACTCTTGCACATGACATTCCTTTGGCTGGGCATTTGGGCCAGATCAAAACATGGGAAAGGCTTGTCCCCCTGTTTCACTGGCTTAGGATGTCAGAGGACACTAAAGATTTTTGCAAGTCTTGTGTGACCTGCCAAGCCAGTGGCAAGACTGGTGGCACACCAAAGGCTCCCCTTATTCCACTACCTGTGGTTGGGGGTCCCCTTTGAAAGGGTAGGGGTTGACATAGTTGCCCCCCTTGACCCTCCTACTGCTTCAGGAAATAGGTTTATCTTGGTGGTTGTGGACCATGCCACAAGATATCCTGAAGCTATTCCTCTAAGGACCACTACAGCTCCTGCAGTGGCAAAGGCCCTCCTGGGAATCTTTTCCAGGGTGGGTTTCCCTAAAGAGGTTGTATCAGACTGAGGTAGCAACTTCATGTCTGCATACTTGAAAGCAATGTGGAAGGAATGTGGTGTAACCTACAAATTCACCACTCCTTATCATCCACAGACTAATGGACTGGTAGAGAGGTTTAATAAAACTCTCAAAGGTATGATAATGGGACTCCCTGAAAAACTCAGGAGGAGATGGGATGTCCTGTTACCTTGCCTCCTTTTTGCTTACAGGGAGGTACCCCAGAAAGGAGTAAGTTTCAGCCCCTTTGAACTCCTCTTTGGACACCCTGTAAGAGGTCCACTAACACTTGTGAAGGAGGGTTGGGAACAACCTTTAAATGCTCCCAAACAGAACATAGTGGACTATGTACTTGGCCTTAGATCCAGAATGGCCGAGTACATGAAAAAGGCCAGTAAAATCCTTCAGGCCAGCCAAGAGCTGCAAAAGCAATGGCATGACCAGAAGGCTGTTCTGATCCAGTACCAACCAGGACAGAAGGTGTGGGTATTGGAGCCTGTGGCCCCAAGAGCACTCCAAGACAAATGGAGTGGACCCCATCTCATTGTTGAAAAGAAGGGTGAGGTTACCTACCTGGTAGACCTGGGCACTGCCAGGAGTCCCCTTAGGGCGATTCATGTCAACCGCCTAAAACCCTACTATGACAGGGCTGATCTCACCCTGCTCATGGCAATAGATGAGGGACAGGAAGAAGAGAGTGACCCTCTCCCTGATCTCTTTTCCACCACTGAATCTGATGCTTTAGTGGAGGGAGTAGTTTTGGCAGACTGTCTTACTACAGAACAGAAAGACAACTGCATAAATCTCCTGGGACAGTTTTCTGACCTCTTTTCAATTGTGCCAGGAACAACTTCCTGGTGTGAACACGCAATTGATACTGGAGACAGCTTGCCTGTCATAAGTAAAATCTATAGGCAGCCTGACCATGTCAGGGACTGCATAAAACAAGAGGTGCAGAAAATGCTTGATCTAGGAGTGGTAGAACCTTCTGAAAGCCCATGGGCGAGTCCTGTGGTGCTTGTACCAAAGCCTCACTCAAAAGATGGAAAAAGGGAGATGAGGTTTTGTGTATACTACAGAGGTCTCAATCAGGTAACAAAAACTGATGCTCACCCTATACCCAGGGCAGATGAGCTCATTGATACACTGGCATCTGCCAAGTATCTAAGCACCTTTGATTTGACTGCAGGGTATTGGCAGATCAAATTGGCTGAGGATGCTAAACCTAAAATTGCATTTTCAACTATAGGAGGGCACTACCAATTTACAGTGATGCCCTTTGGTTTGAAGAATGCACCTGCCACTTTTCAGAAGTAGGTGAACACAGTCCTGCAAGGGTTGGAGGCTTTTAGTGCAGCATATCTAGATGATATAGCTGTCTTTAGCTCCACCTGGGATGAGCACCTGGTCCACCTTTGGAAAGTTTTGGAGGCCCTGCAAAAGGCAGGCCTCACTATCAAGGCCTCAAAGTGCCAGATAGGGCAGGGAAAGGTGATTTATTTGGGACACCTGGTGAGAGGAGAACAGATTGCACCACTTCAGGGGAAAATCCAGACAATCATGGATTGGGTTCCCCCTACAACTCAGACCCAGGTGAGAGCCTTCTTAGGCCTCACTGGGTATTACAGGAGATTCATTAAAAACTATAGCAGCCCCTCTTAATGATCTCACAAGTAAGAAGAAGCCTAAAAAGGTATTGTGGACAGCTAGCTGTCAAAAAGCTTTTGAGGAGCTCAAACAGGCCATGTGCTCTGCACCTGTCCTAAAAAGCCCATGTTACTCCAAGAAATTCATTGTTCAAACTGATGCATCTGAATTAGGGGTAGGGGCAGTCTTATCACAACTGAATTCTGAGGGCCAGGATCAACCAGTTGCTTTTATCAGCAGAAGGTTGACCCCTAGAGAAAAGCGTTGGTCTGCCATAGAGAGGGAGGCCTTTGCTGTGGTCTGGGCACTGAAGAAGTTGAGGCCACACCTGTTTGGCACTCACTTCATTGTTCAGACAGACCACAAACCTCTACTTTGGCTAAAACAAATGAAAGGTGAAAACCCTAAATTGTTGAGGTGGTCCATATCTCTACAGGGAATGGACTATACAGTGGGACATAGACCTGGGAGTACCCACTCCAATGCAGATGGACTCTCCAGATATTTCCACTTAGACAATGAAGACTCATCAGGTCATGGCTAGTCTTATTGTCCTTCGTTTGGGGGGGTTGTGTAGGAAAGTACCATCTTGCCTGGCATGTTACCCCCATATTTCACTGTATATATGTTGTTTTAATCTATGTGAAACTGGGACCCTGCCAGGCAGGGCCCCAGTGCTCATAAGTATGTGCCCTGTATGTGTTCCCTGTGTGATGCCTAACTGTCTCACTGAGGCTCTGCTAACCAGAACCTCAGTGGTTATGCTTTCTCTGCTTTCCAAATTTGTCACTAACAGGCTAGTGACTAAATTTAGCAATTCACATTGGCATACTGGTACACCCATATAATTCCCTAGTATATGGTACTGAGGTACCCAGGGTATTGGGGTTCCAGGAGATCCCTATGGGCTGCAGCATTTCTTTTGCCACCCATAGGGAGATCTGACAATTCTTATACAGGCCTGCCAGTGCAGCCTGAGTGAAATAACGTCCAAGTTATTTCACAGCCATTTACATCTGCACTTAAGTAACTTATAAGTCACCTATATGTCTAACCTTCACCTGGTGAAGGTTGGGTGCAAAGTTACTTAGTGTGTGGGCACCCTGGCACTAGCCAAGGTGCCCCCACATCATACAGGGCAAATTCCCAGGACTTTGTGAGTGCTGGGACACCATTACACGCACGCACTATACATAGGTCACTACCTATGTATAGCGTCACAATGGTAACTCCGAACATGGCCATGTAACATGTCTAAGATCATGGAATTGTCACCCCAATGCCATTCTGGCATTGGGGGGACAATTCCATGATCCCCCGGGTCTCTAGCACAGTACCCGGGTACTGCCAAACTGCCTTTCCGGGTCTCCACTGCAGCTGCTGCTGCTGCCAACCCCTCAGACAGGTTTCTGCCCTCCTGGGGTCCAGGCAGCCCTGGCCCAGGAAGGCAGAACAAAGGATTTCCTCTGAGAGAGGGTGTTACACCCTCTCCCTTTGGAAATAGGTGTGAAGGCTGGGGAGGAGTAGGCCTCTGGAAATGCTTTGATGGGCACAGATGGTGCCCATCTCTGCATAAGCCAGTCTACACCGGTTCAGGGATCCCCCAGCCCTGCTCTGGCGCGAAACTGGACAAAGGAAAGGGGAGTGACCACTCCCCTGACCTGCACCTCCCAGGGGAGGTGCCCAGAGCTCCTCCAGTGTGTCCCAGACGTCTGCCATCTTGGATTTAGAGGTGCTGGGGGCACACTGGACTGCCCTGAGTGGCCAGTGCCAGCAGGTGACGCCAGAGGCTCCTTCTGATAGGCTCTTACCTCTCTTGGTAGCCAATCCTCCTTCCTTGGTAGCCAAACCTCCTTTTTTGGCTATTTAGGGTCTCTGCTTTGGGGAATTCTTTAGATAACGAATGCAAGAGCTCACCAGAGTTCCTCCGCATCTCCCTCTTCACCTTCTACCAAAGAATCGACCGCTGACTGCTCAGGACGCCTGCAAAACCGCAACAAAGTAGCAAGACGACTACTAGCAACCTTGTATCGCCTCATCCTGCCGGCTTTCTCGACTGTTTCCAGGTGGTGCATGCTCTGGGGGTAGCCTGCCTCCTCCCTGCACCAGGAGCGCTGAAGAAATCTCCCGTGGGTCGAAGGAATCTTCCCCCTGCTAACACAGGCACCAAAAGACTGCAACACTGGTCCTCTGGGTCCACTCTCATCCTGACGAGCATGGTCCCTGGAACTCAGCAACTCTGTCCAAGTGACTCCCACAGTCCAGTGACTCTTCAGTCCAAGTTTGGTGGAGGTAAGTCCTTGCCTTCCCACGCTAGACTGCATTGCTGGGTACCGCGTGTTCTGCAGCTGCTCTGGCTCCTGTGCACTCTTCCAGGATTTCCTTCATGCACAGCCAAGCCTGGGTCCCCTACACTCCTTCCTGCAGTGCACAACCTTCTGAGTTGTCCTCCGGCGTCGTGGGACTCCCTTTTGTGACTTCGCGTGGACTCCGGTTCACTTTCTTCTAAGTGCCTGTTCAGGTACTTTTGCGGGTGCTGCCTGCTTCTGTGAGGGCTCCCTGAGTTGCTGGGTGCCCTTTCTGTCTCCTCCTCCAAGTTGTGACATCCTGGTCCCTCCTGGGCCACAGCAGCACCCAAAAACCTCTACCGCAACCCTTGCAGCTAGCAAGGCTTGTTATTGGTCTTTCTGTGTGGGAACACCTCTGCAAGCTTCATCGCGACATGGGACATCCGTCTTCCAAAGGAGAAGTCCTTAGCTCTCTTCTTTCTTGCAGAACTCCAAGCCTCTTCCATCCGGTAGCAGCTTCCTTGCACCCTCAGCTGGCATTTCCTGGGCTGCTGCCCACTCTCGACACTGTCGCGACTATTGGACTTGGTCCCCTTGTCTTACAGGTACTCAGGTCCGGAAATCCACTGTTGTTGCATTGCTGGTGTTTGTTCTTCCTGCAGAATCCCCCTATCACGACTTCTGTGCTCTCTGGGGGTAGTAGGTGCACTTTACACCTACCTTTCAGGGTCTTGGGGTGGGCTATTTTTCTAACCCTCACTGTTTTCTTACAGTCCCAGCGACCCTCTACAAGCTCACATAGGTTTGGGGTCCATTCGTGGTTCGCATTCCACTTTTGGAGTATATGGTTTGTGTTGCCCCTATACCTATGTGCTCCTATTGCAATCTATTGTAATTCTACACTGTTTGCATTACTTTTCTTGCTATTACTTACCTAATTTTGGTTTGTGTACATATATCTTGTGTATATACCTTATCCTCATACTGAGGGTACTCACTGAGATACTTTTGGCATATTGTCCTAAAAATAAAGTACCTTTATTTTTTAGTAACTCTGTGTATTGTGTTTTCTTATGATATTGTGCATATGACACCAGTGGTATAGTAGGAGCTTTACATGTCTCCTAGTTCAGCCTAAACTGCTTTGTCAGCCTAAGCTGCTAGAAACACCTCTTCTACACTAATAAGGGATAACTGGACCTGGCACAAGGTGTAAGTACCTCTGGTACCCACTACAAGCCAGGCCAGCCTCCTACAGGGACCAATCTAGAGAAGATGGCCATTTGGATAAAAACTACCCTGTTTCCCTCCTGCATGTGTGATGTTCACTGATGCACTAGCAGTAAGCCCACTTCCCTTTATATTTGTGTGGGAGAAAGGTCCAAGTTCTGTCCGCGTGCAGTAGAAGGAACATCTACGCATGTATAAACTCATCTTTTTAGCCATGAGATCGCAGAGGGATTGAAAGATCCCCCGAGGTTCTTTGAAGCCATGCTCCCGGTCAGGCAAGTATGGCAAGGTGGAGATCATTGTATCGCGATCAAAAGGAACCGAGGAGAGCGATCTTTTCTGATCCTGCTGCCTACATTTCTGGTACAGATGGCCTTTGGACCTGACTGTTCTCCAGGGGAAGCAATAGGCTAAGAAGGAACATGCTACCCCCATCTTTAAATTTCCTTAAGGTCTCCCTCTCTGAAAAGATCCAGGCATGGAAGACAGCACTGATGAGGAGAGAACAAGGAACTTTATTTTTGAGTCATTTGCCTCATAAATTAGGGCCTGAGAGTAGGTAATCAACTGGATGAGACAAATTGTATTCTAAATTCTCAGGTTCTGATGATAACGGTGAGGCAGTCTTTCCAGGATAACAAAGAGGGTAATACGTTTTCAAAGATAGGGTTCCTGGCATTCTTTTCCTGGTTAGAGGTAACTTGGGGTTTCTTGCGTCTGGGATGCCAGAAACATCTGAGGAAATGCGGGTGCGCCAGTTTTTGAAACTTTGAATTTCGGAATGGCCAGACACCAGCATGTTAGGATATGGTACTCAAAAAACGGAAGGATCGTGGTCGATTGTTTTTGCCCCATTGCATGTGACGTCTGTATCCATTGGACGATATGAAAGGCCTGATTTCTAGTTTGGCGGAGGGGTTACTCTGTCACAAACTTGGTGGATATCGTGTCTGCCGTATTCCAATTCCATTATAGCCTATGGATCTTGTAATACATTGGGCGGGATATCCGTCACCTTTGTGATGGAGTAACTCCTTTGCCAAACTCTAAACCAGGTCCTAAATTACCAGGCATGATATATGTTGCATGAAAGTCAATTCACCAAAAGGCCAGGTATAGAGGAAGTGACATCAGATGCCATTTCACTTTTACGTTCACTCACAAGTACATGCTTTCACGTACATATACGATCACACATACACACACTCTCTCACACATAAACACAGTCTCACCTCAATCAATCAATCATTCGTATTTATAAAGCGCGCTACTCACCCATAAAGGGTCTCAAGGCGCTGGTGGGGGGGGGGGGGGTCAGTGCTCGAAGAGCCAGGTCTTGAGCTGCTTTCTGAAGGAGAGGTGATCATGTATGGCGCGAAGGTGGCTGGGCAGAGAGTTCCAGGTCTTCGCTGCCAGGAAAGAGAAGGATCTTCCTCTGGCGGTGGCTTTGCGGATGCGGGGTACGGCTGCCAGGGCCTGTCCGGTCGAGCGTAGAGTGCGCGGAGGAGTGTAGAAGGAGACGCGGTTGTTGATGAGTTTGGGTCCGAGGTTGTGAAGGGCTTTGTGTGCGTGGGTGAGGAGTCTGAAGGTGATCCTCTTGTTGACTGGGAGCCAATGGAGTCTCTTTAGGTGTACGGAGATGTGGTGGTGGCGGGGTATGTCCAGGATGAGTCGTGCGGCAGCGTTCTGGATCCGTTGGAGTTTCCTCTGCAGCTTGGTGGTGATGCCGGCGTACAGAGTGTTCCCGTAGTCCAAGCGGCTGGTGACTAGGGCGTGGGTGACGGTCTTCCTGGTGTCGGTGGGGATCCAGCGGAAGATTTTGCGGAGCATGCGGAGGGTGTTGAAGCATGCCGAGGTCACCGAGTTAACCTGTCTGGTCATGGAGAGGGATGAGTCCAGGATGAAGTCGAGGTTGCGTGCGTGGTCGGTGGGTTGGGGAGTGCTGCCTAGGGCGGGGGGCCACCAGGAGTCGTCCCATGCGGTGGGAGTAGGGCCGAGGATGAGGACCTCCGTCTTATCTGTGTTCAGTTTCAGCCGGCTGTCTGTCATCCAGTTCGCTACTTCCTTCATGCCGTCATGTAGTCTGGTCCTTGCTGAGGTGGGGTTGTTGGTGAGGGATATGATGAGCTGGGTGTCGTCGGCGTAGGATATGAGGTCGAGTCCGTGTTTGCGTGCAATGTTCGCCAGGGGGGTCATGTAGACGTTGAAGAGAGTGGGGGTGATGGAGGATCCTTGGGGTACGCCGCAGATGATCTCCGTGGCTGTGGATCTGAAGGGTGGCAGGCGGATTCTCTGAGTCCTTCCGGAGAGGAAGGAGGCGATCCATTCCAGGGCCTTGCCTCTGATGCCGGCGTTGCTGAGGCGGCGTATCAGGGTGCGGTGGCAGACCGTGTCGAAGGCTGCAGAGAGGTCCAGGAGTATGAGGGCCACGGTTTCTCCCTTGTCGGTCAGGGATCTAATGTCGTCCGTGGCTGCGATGAGGGCGGTTTCGGTGCTGTGGTTGGCCCTGAAACCGAACTGTGTGGGGTCGAGGGAGTCGTTGGTTTCCAGGGCGGTGGTGAGTTGAGCGTTGACGATTTTCTCAATCACTTTGGCGGGGAACGGTAGGAGAGAGATGGGTCGGAAGTTTTTGAGTTCGGTGGGGTCTGCTGTGGGTTTCTTTAAGAGGGCGTTGAGCTCTGCGTGTTTCCAGCTCTTCGGGAAGGTGGCGGTGGTGAGGGAGGCGTTGATGACGTCTCGGAGGTGCGGTGCGATGATGTTGTCGGCCTTGTTGTAGATGTGGTGCGGGCAGGGGTCAGATGGGGATCCGGAGTGGATCGAGTTCATGACGCGGGTGGTCTCCTCGGTGGTGGTTGGGCTCCAGGTGAGGATGGTGGTGATGTCGGTGGCGGGTTCCGGGGGGGGGTTCGCGTTGGCGGTCGTGAAGCTGTTGTATATATCGGTGATCTTGTGGTGGAAGAAGGTTGCGAGGGAGTCGCAGAGGTTTTGTGAGGGAGGGATGGAGTTGTTTTCTGCGTCTGGGTTGGAGAGCTCTTTGACGATGCCAAATAGTTCCTTGCTGTTGTGGGCGTTGTTGTCAAGTCTGTTCCGGTAGCCTGTTTTTCGTGCGGCGCGGAGGTGTTGGTGGTGTTGGCGGGTGGCGTCCTTGAGAGCTGACATGTTCTCCTCGGTCTGGTTGAGGCGCCACTTCTTCTCGCGGGCGCGGCATTCTTTCTTGGAGTCCTTGAGGTCGGGGGTGAACCAGGAGTTTTTCTTGTGGTTGTTGGTGTTAGCTTGAGTCTTCAGGGGGGCCAGGAGGTTGGCGCAGTCGGAGATCCAGCTTGTGAGGTTGTTGGCGGCTTCGTTGGGGTCGGTGGTGTTGGTGGGTTGGTTCTGGGAGAGGGTTGATGCGAGCTGTTCAGTGGTGATACGATTCCAGTGTCTTCTTGGTGGTTGCTGGGTGTGGTGATGCATGGTGGTCTTCTTGAAGCTGAAGTGGACACAGCTGTGGTCCGACCAGGTGAGTTCGGTGGCGTGGCTGAAGGTGATGTGTTTGCTGGAGGAGAAGATGGGGTCGAGCGTGTGTCCGGCGTAGTGGGTGGGGGTGTTGACTAGCTGTTTCAGTCCCAGGTTGGCGAGGTTGTCCAGTAAGGCGGTGGAGTTGTTGTCGGTGAGGTTCTCCAGGTGAAAGTTGAGGTCTCCTAGGAGGATGTAGTCGGTGGACGAGAGTGCGTGAGGGTTGACGAAGTCTGCAATGTCTTCGCTGAACTTGGTGCGAGGTCCTGGTGGTCTGTACATGAGGGTGCCTCTGAGGGTGGTCTTGGGGTCGCTGTGGATCGTGAAGTGGAGATGTTCGGCGTCGGGGAGTGAGTCGTCGGTGTGGGTCGAGATGCGGATGGAGCTTTTGTGTGCGATGGCGATGCCTCCTCCGGTGCGGTTGGTGCGGTCTTTCCGGATGATTTTGTAGCCGTCGGGGATGGCTATGGCGATGTCGGGTGTCGAGGAGGGGTTCATCCAGGTCTCGGTGAGGAAGGCGATTTCAGGTTTCGTTGAGTTGATGAGGTTCCACAGTTCGATGGCGTGCCTGTGGACGGATCGGGTGTTGACCAGGATGCAGTGGAGATTGCTTCCGGGGGAGTCGTTCTTGACGGGAGCGGTGTGAGTCCGTTGGCAGGTGAAGCGGCAGTTGCTGCAGGTGAAGGGTCCATGGGTTCGTTTCGGGGTGGCGCGGTGGCAGCCCGGCGTGCGGCCGGGGTTGAGGTTGGCGAGGGTGGCTGAGTCGTAGGTCAGGCAGGGGTTGCGGGGGCCAGGGGTTCGGGCGCTGGGCGCGGTCCAGGCGCGGACGGGCGCAGACGGGCTTGCCTTCGGCGCGCCAGCGGCACGCCCGCTGTGCGCGGCCGCCATATATGGGGTAGCTGGGGGAGGAGGGGTCAGCTGGGAGGTGGGCGGCGGGAGGGTAGGCGGGGAAAAGTGAAAAACGGCAGGAAAAATCGGTGAGGCCGGAGAACGGCGAGGGGGCCAAAAGTGGACAAAAGCTGTGGAAAAAGAGGCAAAAAGCGAGGCGAGGGCCAGAGAACGGCGAGGGGGCGGAGAGAAAAACAACGGGGGTGAGAGAAACGTGGCAGGGGGACCGGGCACTCACGGGGGGTCAGGCACTCAGGTTACACGGAAGAAAACGGGGAGAAATCAATCACTCAAGCCAGTCACACGGGGCCAAGCACTCGGGATACACGGAAAAAACGGGGGGAAATCAATCACTCAGCCAGTCACACGGGGCCAAGCACTCGGGAGAAGGAGGACACCAGCGGGCAAGACGGCAGCTGGAGCGGAGCTGAGAGTTGGTGAGAGGAGGCAGTCAGGCACTGGTGGCGCTGCGGAGGTGGGGGAGCGACCTACCCTGGGGGGGTTTGCAGACAACATACATTTAAAAGCATTTGTTACTTACCTCAGCTGCTAGGGAGGGTCTCCTTCCAGCTAATTGTACCCCATTTTTTGTACTAATAGTTTATACTCATTATTAGTGTCCAAAAACAAGGAGATTGGAGGCCCAGCCAATGTCCATTAGGACGAGCTGCCCCTGTTTTCCTGGCATTGATATTGCCACCTCTGAGGCCAGGGTTGCAAATGGAGTGCCAGGGGTCGCAAGGTGCAAGCCAGGGGTCACAGCTGCGACTCCTCGCATCCCCTAAATGACGTCATTGATATGATGATTGGGTTGTAGCCAGTCTGGTTGGCAGATCCAAGATGGCAGAAGAAAATGTACTGAAAGATCCAGCTAAAAAGAAAGTTGATTCCCCTCTAAAGAAGGTTTATTCAGGATCTCATACAATTCTACATGCTGGTGTGTATGGGCCTACACATACCAATCTTTGATTTCAGACTTCAGAGCACTATCCAAAGCCATTCAGGATGTCCTTGAATGTTCTGATTTACTTGAAGGTATGGAGAAACCAAATGCAATTCCTATCACATATCTCACATGATGTGGTAAGAGCTTCAGCCTTAGCAAGTTGGGTTTCTATTGCAGCTCGTTTTAACCTCTTCTTGAATAAGTGGAATACAGATAAGATTTCAACCTCCCTTCGACTGCTGTTTGAAGCGAATGGACGGTTGCTCCTGACGCGGAAAAAACACTGCATTGTATGCGTAAGGAAAGGAAACATTCTGATCCATTCAGGAGGCGGCAGACCAGGGACCTGATTTCCATCTTGGTGGAGGGGAATACTCCATCACAAATGTGACGGATATCCCGTCTGCTGTACTACGATCCCATTATATTTGATGGAGATCGTAATGTGGCGGACGGGATATCTGTCACTTTCGTGACGGAGTAGTCCATCCGCCGAGACCTAAATCAGGCCCCAGGTCTTTTGAGTCTTCTGAGCAGAAATCATTGTTCAGACAACCATCAAGAAGACAACAATACACAGCGCAGCTTTCCAAATTCCAACGGAAGTCTTTTGCTGGTTGTTTCTGTACGAAGCGGGAGTCCTCCAGGAAAGGTTCTCGCTCTTGACTATGCAGGCTCCCAGGCAGATGCTGGGCAATCGGACTGTCTTTCTGCACAGACTTCTCAAACTAACTCCACTACACCCTGGGAAGGGAGCATGTCTTAGGTGCTTGTCAAACCTCGCTCATTCTGCAAAAGAAACAATGGCAATGCGATACTGTTGGACCTGGCTTTTTGACAGGGACATCCCCAAACTTTTTGCCTCCTTCCTCCTATTTTTTTCTGACCTGTTGTTGTTGGCTTTTGACCTCTGAGCACTTTACCACTGCTAACCAGTGCTAAAGTGCATATGCTCTCTGTGTAAATTGTACTATTGATTGGTTTATCCATGATTGACTATTTAATTTACCTGTAAGTCCCTAGTAGAGTGCACTACATGTGCCTAGGGCATGTAGATTAAATGCTACTAGTGGGCCTGCAGCACTGGTTGTGCCACCCACCTCAGTAGCCCCTTAACCTTGTCTCAGGCCTGCCATTGCAAGGCCTGTGTGTGCAGTTTCACTGCCACTTCGACTTGGCATTTAAAAGTACTTGCCAAGCCTAGAACTCCCCTTTTTCTACATATAAGTCATCCCTAATGTGTGCCCTAGGTAACCCCTAGAGCAGGGTGCTGTGTAGGTAAAAGGCAGGACATGTACCTGTGTAGTTATATGTCCTGGTAGTGTAAAACTCCTAAATTCGTTTTTACACTACTGTGAGGCCTGCTCCCTTCATAGGCTAACATTGGGGCTGCCCTCATACACTGTTGAAGTGGCAGCTGCTGATCTGAAAGGAGCAGGAAGGTCATATTTAGTATGGCCAGAATGGTAATATAAAATCCTGCTGACTGGTGAAGTCGGATTTAATATTACTATTCTAGAAATGCCACTTTTAGAAAGTGAGCATTTCTTTGCACTAAAAACTTGTTGTGCCCTTCAATCCACGTCTGGCTAGGTTTAGTTGACAGCTCCTTGTGCATTCACTCAGACACACCCCAAACACAGGGTACTCAGCCTCACTTGCATACATCTGCATTTTGAATGGGTCTTCCTGGGCTGGGAGGGTGGAGGGCCTGCCCTCACACAAAGGACTGCCACACCCCCTACTGGGACTCTGGCAGACAGGATTGAACTGAAAGGGAACTTGGTGCATTTCTTAGAGACTCTTTGAAGTCACCCCCACTTCAAAGGCACAACTTAGTATAAAACAGGGCCTCTGCCCTACCTCATCAGACACTTGCTGGAGAAGAAACCGGAACCAGAAACTACATCCTGCCAAGAAGAACTGCCTGGCTGCTCAAAGGACTCACCTGTCTGCTTTCTACAAAGGACTGCTGTCTTGCTGTTGCCCTGCTGCCTTGCTGAACTCTTGTCTGGCTGTGAAAGTGCTCTCCAAGGGCTTGGATAGAGCTTGCCTCCTGTTCCTTGAAGTCTCAGGACCAAAAAGACTTCTGCCTTTCACGTGGACGCTCCGTGCGCCGAAAATTTCGACGCACAGCTTGTTTCGCGGCGAGAAAAACGCCGCACACCGACGCTGATCAACGCGACGCCCTCGGGACGATCGAGACTTCGACGCACAACCTCGCAAGGACAAAGCCGCCCGACTTCCAAGGAGAAATCGACGCGACGCCTACCGTGAGTGCGAAACTTTGACGCACGGCCTCGCAAGGACAACGCCGCCCGACTTCCAAGGAGAAATCGACGCGACGCCTGCCGTGAGACCAAAATTTCGACGCACGGCCTCGCAAGGACAACGCCGCCCGACTTCCAAGGAGAAATCGACGCGACACCTACCGTGAGATCGAAACTTCGACGCGCAGCCCCGCAGAACGACGCGCAGCCGGAAAATAAGCAGGAGAATCCACGCACAGACCCGGGACATCTGGTAATCCCCGCGATCCACAAAAAGAGACTGTCTGCGCGCCGGAAAACGACGCCCGACTTCCCCGCGTGGAAAAGAACGACGCAAGTCTTTGTGTGCTGAGGAGAAATCGACGCACACACCCTTTTTCCACGCATCCCTTTTCCTGTGGCCCTCTGAGGAGATTTTCCACCAGAAACCAGGTACTTTGTGCTTGAAAGACACTGTATTGCATTCTAAAGACTTAAGACACTTTATATCACTTTCCTGTGATAGTTCTACAATTTTCCATTGCATCTTTATTCTTTTTGACCTACAATTATCCTGATAAATATTATATATTTTTCTAAACACTGTGTGGTGTATTTTTGTGGTGTTATATGGTGGTATTGTATGACTTATTGCACAAATACTTTACACATTGCCTTCTAAGTTAAGCCTGACTGCTCGTGCCAAGCTACCGGAGGGTGAGCACAGGCTGATTTTGGATTGTGTGTGACTTACCCTGACTAGAGTGAGGGTTCTTGCTTGGACAGAGGACAACCTATCTGCCAACCAAAAACCCCATTTCTAACATTGGTGATCAGCGGTGAGGATAGGACTTGTGTTTGTGCAGTGACATACAGTAGCTAAGTATTTCACTACCTACCCACAGTTGAAGGTCAACTTGATTTTTTATCTCTTTTTTGACTTTTGGTCTCTGATGTCCTCCTGGATATACTATTGATATTTTGGACTTTGGATTTTGGTTTTTGCTGGTAAGATCCTATCAGAATGGGATCGCTTACCTACTTATTCTTTTTGCCTACTGACCACCTCACTAAGGCTGACCTAAGGAAGCTTTGCAGAGAATGTGGCCTTCCTGTAGCAAAGAGATCTACTAAAGCAGAGATGCTACATGCCTACATAGTCTGGGAGGAAGACAGATGGGCAGAGAGAGAGGCAGCAAGAAACCAAATGACTAAGTACCCCTCAGAGGAGGAGGAGGACGACTCAGATGAGGAAAGAGACCCAGTGAAAAAAGAATGGCTCATGGCTCAAGCACGGTGGATGGAAGAGCTAGATGAGTTTATTGAAAGGGCTGAGGCAGCAAGTCTCTTAGCCCTGGAAGAAGAAAAGATTGCAGCTCAAGAGCTGAGCTGTAAAGAGCTGAAACTGGAGGCCGGAAGGGCTGAGTCCAGTTCAGATGGTGGCAGCAAAAATCTTGCATCTAGTACTGCTGAAGAAGGGCACAAGCCCAGAGATGTGGTGCCCAACTTGAAGAAGGGAGTTGACACACCCCAGGCAGTTCAAGGGTATGAGGTAGTTCCCGTTATGCACAGGGTCCCTGAGAAGAATTGGGGAACTGGCACAGGGAGTCATATTCCTACTGGGGGGAGGGACACTTTACTGACTCTAGCAGAGAGTGACAGAGAAAAGGGTTCCCCCCTGGTGGACGTCCTGGATATAGAGTGTAGAGACATCCCAGAAGAGTTTGGGTTGAGTGTCAGGGACAGACAGAAACTGTCTCACCAGTCTCAAGAGGGTGATGTAGAGTGCTTTTCCAAGGCTGAGTTACTAGGTGGTTGGGTGAAGGGTACTGTGGTTAATACATGTGAAGGGCAGAGTGATGTAATTGCTGGAGAGCATATGTCTGGTCCTTATTTTCCAGAGCTACGCCAACACCAGGTGGAGTGTGAGTTCTCTGACCCCAGGGAACTTACAGTGGAGGCAGACTTTTGGGTGAGTACCAGAGAGTCTGAAGAGGCATTTGGGGGTGCTCCTGAAGGGAGTGGTCTAGGTGGTTCCCGACCAAGTGAGGTGGGAGAGGATTGTAGTGTCCCAGGTAGGTCTCAGAGCCTAACCTGTACCGTAGGGCCACCTTTTGAGGGAAGCCCCGCAGTGTCAGAAGAACTTGGGGGGATGACTGTAGACAGCATCCCAACAGTTCTGGTGTCTGGCAGTACCACTCCTAGTGAGGGGGTGCAGAAGTCCAGACATAGGGTTGAGAGGGGGTGGCAGACCCCAGTGGAGGATCTTGAAAGTCAGGGGTCAGCTCTGAGAGCAGAGCCCCCCAGGAATGACCCAGGTGAGACCGTTTCTGGTTTGGGGGAAACCCAGACTCTGCCGGATGGGCAGAGGTCGGGAGACCTGCGCCAACCAGACTCTTGTGTGGCCCTTGGGGACGGCGTGT
Organism: Pleurodeles waltl; assembly: GCF_031143425.1. Taxonomy (NCBI): domain Eukaryota; kingdom Metazoa; phylum Chordata; class Amphibia; order Caudata; family Salamandridae; genus Pleurodeles; species Pleurodeles waltl. Next base: position 1,530,704,478 of record NC_090447.1, on the reverse strand, counting down.
CCCTTGTGGGGGGTGAGAGTGCCCCCCAGGAAGTCCTGGCATGCCAGGCAAAGATTCAACCTCAGGGTGGTGACTCTGGGTTGGATAACCGGGTTCAGAGGTTAAACTTTGACCTGGTGGGGGGTAGATGTGCCCCCCAGAAAGTCCTGGAATGCCAGGCAATGGCTCAACCTCAGGGTGGTGACTCTGGGTTGGCTTACCAGGTGAAGAAGTCAAACTCTGACCTGGTGGGGGGTAGGTGTGCCCCCCAGAAAGTCCTGGCGTGCCAGGCAGTTGTCCAACCTCAGGGTGTCGACTCTGGGTTGGATGGCCAGGTTCAGAGGTTAAACTCTGACCTGGTGGGAGGTAGGTGTGCCTCCCAGAAAGTCCTGGGGTGCCAGGCAATTGCCCAACCTCAGGGTGGTGACCCTGGGTTGGAGAACCAGGCTCAGAGGTTAAACTCTGACCTGGTGGGAGGTAGGTGTGCCTCCCTGAAAGTCCTGGCCTGCCAGGCAATGGTTCAACCTCAGGGTGGTGACTCTGGGTTGGATATCCAGGTTCAGGGGTTAACCTCTGACCTGGTGGGGGGTAGGTGTGCCCCCCAGAAAGCCCTGGTGTACCAGGCAGTTGTCCAACCTCAGGATGGTGACCCTAGGTTGGAGAACCAGGTTCAGAGGTTAAACTCTGACCTGGTGGAGGGTCAGTGTGCCCTCCAGGAAGTCCTGGCATGCCAGGCGATTGTTCTACTTCAGGGTGGTAACTCTGAGTTGAATGGCCCAGTTCAGAGGTTAAACTCTGACCTGGTGGAGGGTCAGTGTGCCCTCCAGAAAGGCCTGGCGTGCCAGGCAATTGTTCAACCTCAGAGTGCTGACTCTGGGTTGGATACCCAGGTTCAGAGGTTAAACTCTGACCTGGTGGGAGGTAGGTGTGCCTCCCAAGAAGCCCTGCTGTGCCAGGCAATTGTCCAACCTCAGGGTGTTGACTCTGGGTTGGATGACCAGGTTCAGAGGTTAAACTCTGACCTGGTGGGGGGTAGGTGTGCCCCCCAGAAAGTCCTGGCGTGCCAGGCAATTGCCCAACCTCAGGGTGGTGACCCTGGGTTGGGGAACCAGGCTCAGAGGTTAAACTCTGACCTGGTGGGAGGTAGGTGTGCCTCCCAGAAAGTCCTGGTGCGCCAGGCAATTGTTCAACTTCAGGGTGGTGACTCTGAGTTGAATGGTCAGGTGCAGAGGTTAAACTCTGACCTGGTGGAGGGTCAGTGTGCCCTCCAGGAAGTCCTGGTGTGCCAGGCAATTGTTCAACTTCAGGGTGGTGACTCTGAGTTGAATGGTCAGGTGCAGAGGTTAAACTCTGACCTGGTGGAGGGTCAGTGTGCCCTCCAGGAAGTCCTGGCGTGCCAGGCAATTGTTCAACTTCAGGGTGGTGACTCTGAGTTGAATGGGCAGGTGCAGAGGTTAAACTCTGACCTGGTGGGGGGTAGGTGTGCCTCCCAGGAAGTCCTGGTTTGCCAGGCGGTGATCCAGTCTGAGGGTACAGACCCTGGGCTGGAAGACCAGGTTCAGGGTGTCCCCCCGGACCTGGAGGGAGGGGCTACTGATAACAGTGCCCCTACCATGTGGTCTTCTGAGGAGGCCACTCCTAGTTGGAGGGTGCTGGACCCCAGAAGGGAGGGCAGGGGGAGGGAAGCCTCACCCCGGGCCCTAGTCCAACCTGAAGGTACAGACCCCAGGTTGGAGGGCCAGTGGCAGGTTAACAGCCCTGCACTGGTGGAGGAATGGTACAGGGCGACTTCTGTAAGCCCCCTGGCCATGTTGGACTCTGGGGGTACCGCTCCAGGAGGGAGGGTACAAAGCCCCAGAGGGGAGGACCAGGTTCAGGCTGTCATCCCTGACCTGGTGGAAGGGAGAGTGGTTAAAGGGTGCCCAGCACCTGGGGCTACCGCCCCCCACTCTCCACAGCCACAGTGGTTGGAGAGCTTTGAGAGGCCTGGGGCCTGGCTCTCATCCCTGGCAGCTGTCAGTAATCACTGTGGCTTGCTGTCCGGGTGGACAGAGTTATCCCTGGGGAGAAGACAAGTGTCCCACCCCGGGGATAGAATGGGCAACACCACTGTGTTGGTCCTGGTGGTACTATCCTGCTCCTGGGATACATCTGTGAGCAATGTAAGGTTAGGTGCTGCACAGATGGGATCCGCAGGAAAGGAGAAAGGTTCCCCATGGATGGGCTTAGTGGGCCCTGAGAGTATGGACAGAGGGATCCAATTGGAGTCAGGAAGGCGAAGAACTGGAGCATGCCCCTGCTGTTGTGGGCCTGGGTCCTTGTTCTGTCGCCTCAAACAGGGAAGTACATCAGGATAGTGATTGTTCTCCCCTGGCTTTAGGCTGGTGGGGGGTCATGTTGGACCTGGCTTTTTGACAGGGACATCCCCAAACTTTTTGCCTCCTTCCTCCTATTTTTTTCTGACCTGTTGTTGTTGGCTTTTGACCTCTGAGCACTTTACCACTGCTAACCAGTGCTAAAGTGCATATGCTCTCTGTGTAAATTGTACTATTGATTGGTTTATCCATGATTGACTATTTAATTTACCTGTAAGTCCCTAGTAGAGTGCACTACATGTGCCTAGGGCATGTAGATTAAATGCTACTAGTGGGCCTGCAGCACTGGTTGTGCCACCCACCTCAGTAGCCCCTTAACCTTGTCTCAGGCCTGCCATTGCAAGGCCTGTGTGTGCAGTTTCACTGCCACTTCGACTTGGCATTTAAAAGTACTTGCCAAGCCTAGAACTCCCCTTTTTCTACATATAAGTCATCCCTAATGTGTGCCCTAGGTAACCCCTAGAGCAGGGTGCTGTGTAGGTAAAAGGCAGGACATGTACCTGTGTAGTTATATGTCCTGGTAGTGTAAAACTCCTAAATTCGTTTTTACACTACTGTGAGGCCTGCTCCCTTCATAGGCTAACATTGGGGCTGCCCTCATACACTGTTGAAGTGGCAGCTGCTGATCTGAAAGGAGCAGGAAGGTCATATTTAGTATGGCCAGAATGGTAATATAAAATCCTGCTGACTGGTGAAGTCGGATTTAATATTACTATTCTAGAAATGCCACTTTTAGAAAGTGAGCATTTCTTTGCACTAAAAACTTGTTGTGCCCTTCAATCCACGTCTGGCTAGGTTTAGTTGACAGCTCCTTGTGCATTCACTCAGACACACCCCAAACACAGGGTACTCAGCCTCACTTGCATACATCTGCATTTTGAATGGGTCTTCCTGGGCTGGGAGGGTGGAGGGCCTGCCCTCACACAAAGGACTGCCACACCCCCTACTGGGACTCTGGCAGACAGGATTGAACTGAAAGGGAACTTGGTGCATTTCTTAGAGACTCTTTGAAGTCACCCCCACTTCAAAGGCACAACTTAGTATAAAACAGGGCCTCTGCCCTACCTCATCAGACACTTGCTGGAGAAGAAACCGGAACCAGAAACTACATCCTGCCAAGAAGAACTGCCTGGCTGCTCAAAGGACTCACCTGTCTGCTTTCTACAAAGGACTGCTGTCTTGCTGTTGCCCTGCTGCCTTGCTGAACTCTTGTCTGGCTGTGAAAGTGCTCTCCAAGGGCTTGGATAGAGCTTGCCTCCTGTTCCTTGAAGTCTCAGGACCAAAAAGACTTCTGCCTTTCACGTGGACGCTCCGTGCGCCGAAAATTTCGACGCACAGCTTGTTTCGCGGCGAGAAAAACGCCGCACACCGACGCTGATCAACGCGACGCCCTCGGGACGATCGAGACTTCGACGCACAACCTCGCAAGGACAAAGCCGCCCGACTTCCAAGGAGAAATCGACGCGACGCCTACCGTGAGTGCGAAACTTTGACGCACGGCCTCGCAAGGACAACGCCGCCCGACTTCCAAGGAGAAATCGACGCGACGCCTGCCGTGAGACCAAAATTTCGACGCACGGCCTCGCAAGGACAACGCCGCCCGACTTCCAAGGAGAAATCGACGCGACGCCTACCGTGAGATCGAAACTTCGACGCGCAGCCCCGCAGAACGACGCGCAGCCGGAAAATAAGCAGGAGAATCCACGCACAGACCCGGGACATCTGGTAATCCCCGCAATCCACAAAAAGAGACTGTCTGCGCGCCGGAAAACGACGCCCGACTTCCCCGCGTGGAAAAGAACGACGCAAGTCTTTGTGTGCTGAGGAGAAATCGACGCACACACCCTTTTTCCACGCATCCCTTTTCCTGTGGCCCTCTGAGGAGATTTTCCACCAGAAACCAGGTACTTTGTGCTTGAAAGACACTGTATTGCATTCTAAAGACTTAAGACACTTTATATCACTTTCCTGTGATAGTTCTACAATTTTCCATTGCATCTTTATTCTTTTTGACCTACAATTATCCTGATAAATATTATATATTTTTCTAAACACTGTGTGGTGTATTTTTGTGGTGTTATATGGTGGTATTGTATGACTTATTGCACAAATACTTTACACATTGCCTTCTAAGTTAAGCCTGACTGCTCGTGCCAAGCTACCGGAGGGTGAGCACAGGCTGATTTTGGATTGTGTGTGACTTACCCTGACTAGAGTGAGGGTTCTTGCTTGGACAGAGGACAACCTATCTGCCAACCAAAAACCCCATTTCTAACATATACCAACCAACCACTCTACGAGTGTTCGCCTAGAATACCCCACCCGTAGAACAAAACAGTACCCATGGCCAGAAGCCATTGACGCGCCGGCCCCACTGAGAACAGTCGTGATAACACGAGAAAAGGATTCAGTCCACAGGATCTCACTACGGTTCAGCATGTGGAGATGTGGGCTTGTATAGTAACAGGTGCCAGAGTCCTGGGCTTGAATCCCTCTTTCAACACACAATACATGTGACAAATATCAGTTATTTCCAGCAAACAACTGTGCATCGACTGTACAGTCCAATTTCGGTGTCCCTTTTGTTCCCCAGTGTCTCTGAATTTTTTCACAACATGCGCCTCAATACACGGCGTTGCCCCACATCTAGGGGGTCATTACGACCTCGGCGGTCTTTTGAAAAGACCGCCGAGGCCGCGGGAGACAGAATACCGCCATTGCCGGCAGTATTCCTGTCTCCCTATTATGACATTTCTGCTGGGCCAGCGGACGGTAACAGTGTTACCGTCCGCTGGCCCAGCGGAAATGTCACATCAACATTGCAGCCGGCTCGTAATATAGCCGGCGGCAATGCTGATGTGCAGCGGGTGCAGTAGCACCCGTTGCGCATTTCACTGCCCGAAATTCGGGAAGTGAAATGCGCGACGGGGCTATGCCTGGGGGCCCCTGCACTGCCCATGCCAAGTGCATGGGCAGTGCAGGGGCCCCCAGGGGCACCCCAAGTCCCCTTACCGCCGGCCTTTCAATGGCGGTGTGTACCGCCATGGACAGGCCGGCGGTCGGGGACTCATAATCCCCAGGGCAGCGGTGCTTGCACCGCTGCCCTGGGGATTATGAACGCCAGGCTGAAACCTGGCGGGAAAATGGAGGTGCCGGCGGTATGACCGTGGCAATTCCGTCACCGTCATAATTGCTGGCGGAACACCGCCAGCCTGTTGGCGGTGTTACCGCCAACATACTGCCGGCCGCCTGGGTCGTAATGACCCCCCGAGTGTCATATGGAAGTGTTCAGTGAGGTGCCAAGGGTTCCTGAGAGCTAAGTAAGCGCTATATCAAATGTCTGAAAAAACATACTGCACACATACAAAATGTTGTTGATCACAAGAGTTATGGTCGCTGAGACAGTAGATACAGATACGTTCATCGTTCTTACAACGCACCTGTCAATGTGAAACCCCGCCTTGGTGGTAGCACTCTGTGCCCAGGTTGGGGTTTGCATTTATCTGACTCCCAAACACTAGAGAAAAATAATTCACCAGAGTAATTTGTATCTTCCCTTTTGCTCCTTGACCCTGCTTTCAGTTCAGCGATGGAGTACAGTCCTCCTGTCCGTTTCTGTCACGGATCTGTACCTGCTTGTGTCTCTGGCCCATGCGCGCTTCTGTCCTACTACTAATTATGAAGTATGCATCTCAATCTCCGCCTCCGGGTCACCTAAGGAGCGCTGTGCTGTCACTGTGTTCTCACTGCTGCTCCTAGGTGTAAACTCTGCCACGTGGCGGTACGCGGAGTTTTGCCAAGCGGAGCGCAGAGTGGGCAAAACTTCACGAACTCCGCCGGCAGAGCGGAATTCTTCGCCCACCCCTAGTTCTCACAATAGACACTTGATCGCTAGATAGGGAGAGTCAGTGGACTTCCATTCCTCTCAGAGACAGATGGTCCCCTGTGGAGGGACGTCAGTCCTCACTGTGGATAGAGCCGACAGCAGTGGGCCGGCATTGCAACATTTTCAGCTACAGGTAACAAAACATAACGTGTATATGTAAAGTGCACGTTCACCCAGGAGGAGCTCTTGGTGCTCAATAACAGATGTTTATTGTTACCTAACTCAATGGTACTCATTTTATTGACCTAAGAAAGATGAAAGGCTGAGTGGACCTATCAGGATCTGAATATGTGACCATGAGGTCAAACACAGGCCTCTACAGTGGATGCCCTAATACACTAAGCCACCTGACCTGGCTTACATCACAATGTCCTTGTGAGATTGCTCAGCATAGTGACTACACTGTACATAGTGCATTCATTCCAAGTCACTGAACTCTCTGGCAATTCAGCTTTGAACTTATGACCCCCATAAACACCTGGAGCTGATAAGAGCTCTTCCTAAGCACTTCCAACAAGACCTTATCTGCCGGTTATGATCACATACTTTTTCTATATAGGGAAGTTTCTAAATACTGCTCCTATACCTGCTCTCTCTCACTTTGGAGACTAGACTGGTGAGTACAAATTCTCTGATCTCTCCTGCCCTTCGCCAAAACCCCCTTTTGTATGACATCAATGATAAGGCAGTGTCCCTATATCAATCACAGTGTGGACATTTCACAATACAGCTTCTCTTATTTTTTTATTTTATGATTTTCAGTGATAGGCAAGTGCTGTGCGAAACAATGTCTCTGCTATCTGCTTCAATAGTGATTCTGGTAAATTATAAAAGGGCAATTGGGGGGTGTGGCCAAGCAAGATGGCCATCAGGATGTGCTTCTAGGAAGCTCTCCGCCACGTCAGCCTGACCCTGCATTCATCCTGACGCGCCTGGGGATTTGGATGCCTAGCTAGGTGGGGGCGGGCGTCTTGGCCCTTGCAGCAGCTTGGAATCCCCAATCGGGAAGTTCGGAGGCTGGTGGCTCTGGTGGTGAATGAGGCCCGGCCTGGGCGGCGTGGTGATCGGGCCCCGGAACAGTGTCGGGGGAGTCGCATCCTGCCTCCCCCGGCTGGCCTGCTGCCCTGGTCGGACTGCATGCGGACGGTGTGTCCGGCCGGTGCAGCGGTGAGGCGAGGTCGGGGGCTACTCTAGTGATCCTGACCAGTGCTGCAGACTGGGCCGGTGTGAAGGCCTGAAAGTGGACTGCGAGGGCTGGGCAGGGTCCTGCCCCCATGCCCTTCCTCCTTGTTGGCCCCGGGCAGACAAGACTGGTGGCCTGTGTGCAGGCCTTGCAGAAGAGGTTGGGCCTGTGGTGGGACACGGCTGGTGGCTGTGAGCAGAAGAGGAGCCCGGACCGGCTATCGGGCTGGCTAGCATTTCGCTGCATCAGACCTGCTGTGGCGTAGCTCTGCAGGGCGGACTATGGCCCTGCGTGGCAGCGGAGAGCGATCTGCGACTGACTGCTGGGAGCGGAGCAGGTGGCCCGTGATGATTGGGACGCTAGGGAATGAGCATACCAGTGGTGGCATGCATATCCCTAGAGACCGGGCGGATAGTGGTAGTCGAAACTGGCACTAATCCTGGACATGAGGCGCTGGTAAAGTGTATCTGACATCATATGATTGTGGACTGTAATACTCAGGTGACGGAGTGCGGACCAGACACTATGGGGGTGATTCTAACCCCGGCGGTCTTAGACCGCCGGGGCCAGGGTCGGCGGGAGCACCGCCGACAGACCGGCGGTGCCCCGCAGGGCATTCTGACCGCGGCGCTTTGGCCGCGGTCAGTGCAGGAAAACCGGCGGTCTCCCGCCGGTTTTCCGCTGCCCCTTGGAATCCTCCAAGGCGGCGCAGCTTGCTGCGCCGCCGAGGGGATTCCGACCCCCCCTACCGCCATCCAGTTCCCGGCGGTCCGCACTCTGGGAACCGGATGGCGGTAGGGGGGGTCGCGGGGCCCCTGGGGGCCCCTGCAGTGCCCATGCCACTGGCATGGGCACTGCAGGGGCCCCTGTAAGAGGGCCCCTAAATGTATTTCACTGTCTGCTGCGCAGACAGTGAAATACGCGACGGGTGCAACTGCACCCGTCGCACAGCTTCCACTCCGCCGGCTCGATTCCGAGCCGGCTTCATCGTGGAAGCCTCTTTCCCGCTGGGCTGGCGGGCGGCCTGAAGGCGGCCGCCCGCCAGCCCAGCGGGAATGTCAGAATTACCGCCGCGGTCTTTCGACCGCGGAACGGTAACCTGACGGCGGGACTTTGGCGGGCGGCCTCCGCTGCCCGCCAAGGTCAGGATGAGGGCCTATATTGGTGCAGAGTTCCATTGTTTTGTGGGGAGTGAGGGGAACCCTCTGAAGTTACAGATCATTGGCATGCTCATCAGACCTAAATATGGATGCTGCCTTCCTGCCCACGATTAGCGTCTCTAGGGGGCACGGAATCTGGATTTGGATTGACTGTGGGGAGATGCATTCTAAGAGAACTCTGAGCTTGGTGCCATGGATCGGGTATGGCAGTGACGCACCTCATTAGCCCATTTCCCCCTGGTAGGTGGTGAGATGGGACGGAACAGGCAGATGGCCTTGTCGCAGGGGGTCAGCTCCAGGTGTTTATGGGGGTCATAAATTCAAAGCTGAATTGCCAGAGAGTTCAGTGACTTGGAATGAATGCACTATGTACAGTGTAGTCACTATGCTGGGCAATCTCACAAGGACACTGTGATGCAATACACCACTCCAAACCCGATACCACAGCTCCAGACACGACTGGGTGAGTCCGGGGATGACCCGGGCATGCCTGTCACTGAGAAGGAGCCGTCTTGTGCTGAACTTCTAGCAGCAATTCAGGGCTCAAGGGTTGCCCTCGATGGAAAAATAGTGACCGTGGCTGTGGAGGTGAACCTTCTCTGGGTGGACCTCCGGAAGGTATCTGGTTAGGTCGGGGTAGCAGAGGGGTCCATTTTGGAGTTACAGACGGAGGTTGACACTCTACAGAAACAGATGGCACAGGTCACCTCAAAATCTGGTGCTCCGGAGGCGAGAGTGGAAGACTCCGAGGGTAGGTCAAGACACAACAATGTACGCCTTCTTGGGTTCCTGGAGAGCGCAGAGGGTTCCAATGTGGAGGTCTTCGTGGAGCGATGGATCACGGATGTGCTGCAGCCTGTGCGGTTGTCTGCCGTGTTTGTGGTGGTGTATGCCCACAGGGCACTGGTTGCACCCCCTTGGCCTGGTGCCCCTTCGAGACCTATTACTGCTCGCATTCTGAATTATGGGGATCAAGACTGTATCCTGTGGGCAGCTCGAGAAACTGACAATGCTGTTTTGAGAACCATAGAATCTACTTTTATCCAGACTACACGAACAAGGTGTAGACATCGAGGAAGGATTTATGGAGGTGAAGGCCAAGCTTTGTGCCATGGACATACGTTATATGTTATTGTATCCGGCGCACTTAAAGGTGCTCTCGGGGTTAAATCATATTTTTTGACCGCCCCGGAGGAGGTCTGGAGATGGCTGGAAATGTGGGATAGAGTTGCACCGAGTGGGACTGGTCGGGCCTGCTCTGTCATCGGAACTATGAATGGCTAGGATGGCTCAAATTGGAGGAAACATAAAGAGGACCAGATGGATAATGCCACAGGGTGGGGGGAGGCAGCAGCAGCAGAATTGAAATTCAACAGGATGGTACAAGGGCAGTGGTTTCCCCCGGCCTGTCTGCCAGACCGACTAAGGCACCTGACTTGGGAGTGGAGATGATATCCGATGCCACTTAATTTTATCCTTCTTAAGAGAACAGCATTCCAACTCTTTCCTATGTGGGGCATGTTAATATGTTGGATGCCCATTGCCTGTGAAGTAACGTTTGGTGGGTCTGCAGTGGGTCTGAATAAGATATGGCAGCCTTTGCGTCCTCACTATATAGCTAGGGGGGGAACTGGCCTTTTTTTTGGGTAAGATAGATTAGAAATACAGGCACAGTGTATTTGGCATACGGGTTGGGCGGTTTACCTCCACTGTTGTGGTAGGCTTTAGTGGCTGGGGTATTGGGGTTTTAGGCTGTTGTCCTGGCAGTATTTACACATATGGATCTACAGTACACTTTGATGTATTTGTTTTAGAGTTTATCCGGGACGGAAAGGGGGAGTTGGGATTTGTTCGGTAAGTGTATGTTTGCATATGCTCATTGGTTATATCTGCAGTGGATACTCGTGTATGAGATGTGAGATAGGCAGTCAGTCCGCTTTCCTCCAGCAGGATGGGAGACGGAGATGTTGACAGCTGATGGAAAATACAAAGCATTACCATGGGTCGACAGTTTAATATGGTGACATGGAATGTCAGTGGGCTGAAAGACTACAGAGCGCGATATAGAGCACATTCCTCTCTGTGGCGGCATAAGATTCAAATAGCCTGTTTACAGGAAACACATTTGATGGAGGAGGAATCCCAGAAGCTTGCTAAGAAATGGCGGGGCCAATTGTTTTCCATGTCTTTTTCCTCTTATGCCAGGTGAGTGGCAATATGGGTTGCTCCAGGGGTTCCATTTAAGCATGTTTACAGCGAGGCTGATGTTGAGGGGCTGTATATACTCCTGCAGGGTACGTTAGATGGCGCGCCCCTTACTATACTCAATACTTATGCACCTAACACAGAGGATCATCTCTTCTACGACAATGTATCTGGGGTGCTGGAGGTTGGCGTGGGTTCTCCCACTGTGTGGGCTGGAGACTACAATTATATATTGGACAATCAATCAATCAATCATGGTATTTATAGAGCACGCTACTCACCCGTGAGGGTCTCAAGGCGCTAGGGGGGGGGGGAGGTTACTTCTGCTCGAAGAGCCAGGTCTTGAGATGCTTCCGGAAGGCGAGGTGGTCCTGGGTGGTCCTGAGGTGTGCGGGGAGGGAATTCCACGTCTTGGCTGCCAGGTAGGAGAAGGATTTCCCTCCAGCGTTGGTTCGGCGGATGCGAGGGACTGTGGCAAGAGCGAGGCTGGTAGAGCAAAGATGACAGGTAGGCGTGTAGAAGGTGAGGCGACTGTTGAGGTATTCGTGGCCCTTGTTGTGGAGGGCTTTGTGTGCGTGGGTGAGGAGCCTGAAGGTGATCCTTTTGTTGACGGGTAGCCAGTGCAGGTGCTTCAGGTGGGTGGAGATGTGGCTGTGGCGGGGTACATTGAGGATGAGGCGTGCAGAGGCGTTTTGTATGAGCTGAAGACGTTTCTGAAGTTTTGTGGTGGTTCCTGCATATAGGGTGTTTCCGTAGTCCATGCGGCTTGTGACGAGGGCGTGGGTTACAGTTTTTCTGGTGTCGGCGGGGATCCAGCGGAAGATCTTTCGGAGCATGCGAAGTGTGTGGAAGCAAGAGGACGAGACAGCGTTGACTTGCTTGGTCATGGTGAGAAGCGGGTCCAGGATGAATCCGAGGTTGCGTGCGTGGTCTGAGGGGGTCGGTGCGGTGCCAAGGGCCGTGGGCCACCAGGAGTCGTCCCAGGTGGACGGGGAGTTTCCAAGGATGAGGACCTCCGTTTTGTCTGAGTTCAGTTTCAGGCGGCTGAGCTTCATCCATTCTGCAACGTCTTTCATTCCATTCTGTAGGTTGGCTTTGGCAGTGGCTGGGTCTTTAGTGAGGGAGAGTATCAGCTGGGTGTCGTCAGCGTAGGAGATGATGTTGATGTTGTGTTTGCGAGCGATGTCGGCGAGGGGGCTCACGTAGACATTGAAGAGAGTCAGGCTGAGCGAGGAGCCTTGTGGGACGCCGCAGATGATCTCAGTGGGTTCCGAGCGGAAGGGCGGGAGGTAGACTCTTTGGGATCGGTCCGCGAGAAAGGAGATGATCCAGTCCAGGGCCTGTCCTTGGATGCCGGTGGAGCGTTATTAGGGTGCGGTGGCAGATGGTGTCGAAGGCAGCTGAGAGGTCGAGGAGGATGAGGGCGGTTGTTTCTCCGTTGTCTAGTAGTGTTCGGATGTCGTCGGTGACTGCGATGAGGGCGGTTTCTGTGCTGTGGTTGGCCCTAAAGCCGGACTGGGAGGGGTCGAGCAGATTGTTGTCTTCGAGGAAGTTGGTCAGTTGCTTGTTGATGGCCTTCTCAATGACCTTGGCCGGGAAGGGGAGGAGTGAGATGGCACGGAAGTTCTTCAGGTCGTTGGGGTCCGCCGTAGGTTTCTTTAGGAGAGCGTTGACTTCCGCATGTTTCCAGCTCTCGGGGAAGGTGGCAGATGCAAACGAGCTGTTGATGATGCTCTGGAGATAGGGGGCGATGCTGGCGTCGGCTTTGTTGAAGATGTAATGTGGGCACGGGTCCGAGGGGGCGCCGGAGTGGATGGTGTTCATGGTTGTTCGAGTCTCTTCGGTGCTGATGGGTGTCCAGGTGTTGAGGGTGATGGTTGGGGCTACGAGTTCCATGGTGGTCGGTGGGATCTGTGGTCCGAAGCTGTCGTGCAGGTCGGTGATCTTTCGATGGAAGAAGGTAGCGAGGGAGTTGCAGAGTTCTTGAGAGGGCGTGATGGAGTTGGAGCTGGCGTTGGGATTGGAGAGCTCTTTAACGACGTTGAAGAGTTCTTTGCTGTTGTGAGTGTTCTTGTCCAGTCTTTCTTTGAAGGATGCTCTTTTGGTGGAGCGGATCAGCTGGTGGTGTTCGCGGGTGGCGGTTTTGAGGGCTGACATATTTTCTGCGGTGTGTTCTTTGCGCCAGGTTTTTTTGAGGATACAGCAGGTTTTCTTGGATTCTTTGAGGGCGTCTGTGAACCAAGGAGGTTTCCTGATGTTGGTCTGTCTTGGGAGGCGTCTAGGGGGGCGAGGTTGTCAGCGCAGTTGGTGATCCATTGTGTGAGTTTGAGGGCTGCGTTGTTGGCGTCAGAGGTGATGGCAGGTCGGTTATGGTTGAGAGTGGAGAGTAGCTGTCTGTGGAGATTTTGTTCCAGGGTCTGCGGGGGATAGGTTGTGTGCGAAGGTGTTGGTTCTTGCGTCTGAAGGTGAAGTGGACACATCTGTGGTCGGTCCAGTGAATCTCGGAGGAGTGGCTGAAGGATACGTGGTTGCTGGCGGAGAAGATGGGGTCAAGCGTGTGTCCGGCGATGTGGGTGGGGGTGTTCACCAGTTGCTTGAGTCCGAGGTTGGGGAGGTTGCCGAGTAGGGTGGTGGTGTTGGGGTCGTTGTTCTTCTCCAAGTAGAAGTTCAGGTCTCCGAGGAGGATGTAGTCTGGTGAGGCTAGGGCGTGCGGGGAGATGAAATCTGTGATGGATTCGCTGAATGGGGCGCGTGGGCCAGGGGGCCTGTAGACGAGGGTTCCTCTGAGGGTGGTCCTGGGGTCGGTGTGGATCTGGAAGTGCATATGTTCTGCGGCGAGGGGGATGTCTTCGGTGGAGGTAGTGACGTTGATGGAGCTCTTGTGGATGATGAAGATTCCTCCTCCGATTTGGTTGGCGTGGTCTTTCCTGGTGATCTTGTATCCGTCAGGGATGGCTAGGGCGATGTCGGGGGCCGATGAGGCGTTCATCCAGGTCTCAGTGATGAAGGCGACGTCTGGTGCGGTAGAGTCCAGGAGGTCCCATAGTTCAATGGCGTGCTTGTGGACGGAGCGTGCGTTGATGAGGATGCACTTGAGGTGGTTGTTGGAGCGTGGGCTGGTGGATGGATTGCAGTCGCGGTGGAAGGAATGCTTGCATGTGTGACAGGCGAAGGGTCCATGGGTGCGTTTCGGGCTGGCTTGGTAGCAGGTGGTAGTTCGTCCGGGGTTGAGTGCGTGGAGGGAGGCGGCGTCGTAGCTGGGCTGGGGGTTTTGGGACCGCTGGGGGCCAGGGGTTCTGGCGCTGGACGCGGTCCAGGCACGGACGGGCGCAGACGGGCTTGCATTTGGCGCGCCCACTGCGTGCGGCCGCGCAGCGGCCGCCATAAGAGTAGAGGGGGGGAGGAGGGGCCAGCTGGGGGCGGGAGGCGGGACGACGAATGAGAGCAGGGGGGGCGGGGCCGCACGGGTGGCAGCGGCGGGAAAACGGGAAGCGGGAAGCGGGGAGGCGGGAAAAGTGAAAAAGTGAAAAGTGTAAAAGTGAAAAGAGAAAAAGGGAGAAACAGAGCAAAATCACTGGAGAAAAGGCGAGGATGGCAAGACAGATAGAAAAATCAGAGGAGGAGAAAGCTTACTGGAAGAGAGAAAAGGATGAGATACACAGGAGGAGAAAGCTTACTGGAAGAGAGAAAAGGAACGAGATACACTGGAGGAGAAAGCGCTGTGGAGGAGAGAAAAGGAACGAGATATACAGGAGGAGAGAGCGCGAGGCAGAGTGTATGGGGAGAAAATCACAGGGGGGAGCCAAGTGGCGAGGAGAGAGAGAAGGGAAGGACAGGAGAAGCGCAAAGGAGCACCTACGACTTACCAGAGATGGCAGGGGCCTGGGCAGGTGGAGCTGCAGTGGCGGGGAAACGACCTACCCGAGGGTCAAGGGTCACTGTCTCCCGCCAGACAGCGAAAAAGATCATCATCCTTCTAAATGGGGCACTAAACCGTTGATGACGAGATTCCTTTCAGCGGTCATGCACCATTTAGGATTATGGGACGGATGGAGGGAACTGCACCCGGAGAGTAGGGAATCCACATGTCACTCTAAGACACATGACGCGTATAGTTGTTTGGACTGATTCCTCCTGGGTGGCCTGAAGTATTGGATATAACACATTTGGGGAGGTTTTTGTCTGATCATGCCCGGCATTGATGCAACTGGGATGGGGATAATGTGGTGACCCGTAGCTGGTGCATGCCGACAGATTTTCTGACAGACGCTGTGTGTCGTGAGAAAATGGCAGTTGCAATTAAGGAGGCATGCGCAAGCCCCCAGATTTTCTGACAGACGCTGTGTGTCGTGAGAAAATGGCAGTTGCAATTAAGGGCTACATGGACATGATTGGGGTACCACGGCAAGCAGAGGGACGGAGTGGGAGTCAATTAAAGTCGTTCCGAGAGGAGTGTTTATAGGCACCACCTGTGGGGTGCGCAGACAATTGGATCTCAAGAAATGGGAAGGGAAGTTAGCAGATATACAATGCTAGGCCCATCTAACAAGGGAGGCAGAAAGAGAGCAGCCTTGAGTGTATAGGGAAGTCCGTAGGTGTTGGGAGACGCTGGATAAGCTAACACTTAGATCATACAGACAGCGTGTACACAGGGAGGGGGACCAATCCGGCAGGTTGCTGGCATGGATCCTAAAGTGGAATCTCCCCCCATCTTGCATATTCTGAATGCTGCAGGTGTACAGGTTACCAATTGTAAGGATATTTTAAGAGTACTGGCAGATCATTTGCAAAAAGTGTTACGCGCCGGCCCACTGGTGTCAGATGAGTACCTGGGAGAGTTTTTGCAGCAGCTGCGGCTCCCACAGCTGGACCTTGAGAGTAGGAGAGAACTGGATAAAGAGATGACGACAGAGGAGGTGGGTGCAGCGGTGACTCCGGGGGAGGGGGTTCCTGTTGAGCTTTACCAAACATACTCCCCCCAGTGTTTGAAGAAGCCCACGTGCAGGGCATCCTGCCGGAGTCCTTGCGGCAGGGTATTGTTTGTCTCATGCTCAAGCCTGCGGGTGATTCGAGTGACCTCTCTTCCTATCCACCGCTCACAATGTTGAACAGTGATGTCAAGATCCTTTGTAAGATATTAGCAACTAGGCTGCGTGGAGTCGTTCGGGGATTAGTGTATGAGGACCAATTCAGCGTTATACCTTCCCGTAGTACGACTTTTAACTTACGTTGCTCGGCGCATGTCTTGCATGAAACCATGGATGTGGAGGACGAACTGGCGCTGGTGTCATTAGACATCGAAAGGGCCTTTGATACGGTGGAGTGGCCTACCTTATGGCGGTACTGCGGAGAATGGGGTTTGGCCCCAAATTTTGTGTGTGGGTTCCCGTGCTTTATACTGCACCTACAGTACGAGTTCGGGTGGGTGGGGAACTCTCGGAGTCATGGGTGGTTGGAAGGGGAACTAGACAGGGGTGTCCATTTTCACCGCTCCTCTTTGCTTTAGCGGTGGAGACGCTGGCAGTATGGTTACGCGGGGAGTTGGCCCTCTGGGGCATTCAGGTGGGACTTGTCACCCACATCGTCTCGTGATATGCAGACAATGCTTTGGTATGCCTCCGATCGCCGGGTGTTTCACTTCCCTTGTTGTTGCGGTTCTTGGATGAGTTTGGGGACATATTGGGACTTAGGATAAATACGCATAAGTCGCTCCTGTTTCAACTGGATGAATTACCGATGGTGGGTCTCCGGTGGGAATTGGAGCGTTTCAGGTACTTGGGCATATGGGTTACTCACACTGTAGCAGCGCATGAGACGTACTGTGGAAAGAGTAGTAACAGGCCTTGACCGCTCCGTCCTGTTCTGGAACAGGCTGCCTCTCTCTGTAATGGGAAGAGCAGCTATTTCAAAGATGGTGTGTCTTCCGCGTTGCTTGTACCTGGTAAAAAATGATTTGTTTCCATTAACCCCTCGGTTATTTAGTCGGTTAGATAGCTTGCTGGTCTCACTAGTGTGGGTCGGGCGCTACAGTAGAGTGGCACTGTCCACACTGCAGAGGGATTTAGGGGATGGGGGTTGGCTATCCCTATTATTAGGCTATACTACTATGCTGCGCACTTGCAACGTGCTACAAAGTGGATGGCTGAGTCAGATAACTGTGGAAAAGTGACTGTTTGAAGGAATGCTGGGCAATAACACGCTAGCGCACATACTGATGAAAGGTGGTCAGTCGGAGACAGCTGCCCCATACCTGGTTAGAAATATTGCACGGATCTGGGAGCAGGCCATTAAGAGGGTGCTTCGCCGTGGCCCATTTGATAGGGAACTTAAGATATTGGACCTAGCTCCCTTCCATGATATTGACAATTACATGTCTATGGAAAGCTGGAGAGCAGGGGTATGTCTCGTGGCGGAGGATTTATTCCCCAATGAGGAGTTTATATCCTTTCAGGAGGCACAGAATGCATTTGGTTTGGGCCCGGGCAAGTTCCTGCAATATGCCAAGGTGGAAAGTGTTGCACAGGAGATCTGGTGTGATTTCCAGGCCTCCCCCCATCTTCTAAGGTGTTGAACGAGCTGATAAATTGGGGGGATAGGAGACATTGAATTACCATGTTTTAAGAGCCCTCCACGAGGATCAGACAGGTGCAATAAGTGTGGCGTGGAGAGCTTGGGAGCGGGAGTTGGGGGAACCGGAGGAGGACACTGACTGGGCTAAGGCCTTGTTGCTGGTCTGCACGGTCTCATGTAATAATAGATTTAAGCTCATACGTTTTAATTTTGTACACCGTACTTATATTACGTCTTATCGTCTCAACAAGATTGACCCAACTAGGGGAGCCGGGTGCTCCAGATGTGGCGAGCTGGGCGCCTCCTTCCTACATCTCGCATGGTCCTGAAGGGAGGTGCAGCAGTTCTGGCGGGAGGTGGTTGGGAAGGTTGAGGTGGCCACGGGTTTGGGTATAGAAGTGACGTCATTGACATGTCTGTCGGGGCGGTGCAGCAACCCAGGGGATGGAAAGTCCCATTTAAACTGGCACAACTGGCCCTAGTGCTGGCTAAGCGTAGGGCGGCCATAGGCTGGATGAGCACTAGGGGCCCATCCATTGAATATTGGATGCCAGATATACTGGAATGGGGAGCGGCAGAGGAACAACATATGCAGATAGCAGGTAGGGATGAGGGTGCACTGACCGATTTGATCGCATAGGGAAACGTATTGGAGCGTTTCACCGTCACAGATGAATCAAGCTCCGAGAGGAGCTCAGATATTGATGATTAACTAATGGGGTTTGCACATGAATGATATGATGGTGACAACCAACTGTGGTTATGTAGAAACTCTGGTACTCCTAATTTGCATATGAATTGGTTTCATAACAGTGTTACCATGTAGGGGGGCGATGAGAAACTCTAATGCTTCAGCTACTGTTGACACACATTTCTGACTTTGTAAGTCATTTGTCATCAGACAGGATCCCTGTGGTGTCTCATATTACCATGTACTGTATTATGTTTGTGGGTTCTGAAAATATAAACTCAATAAAAAAAAAGAGTTAAAAAATATATATAAAAAGGGCTCCCTGTTTGCCATTTTTGCTGATTTTTACAGATACAAACAGACAGAAAACATTATGTTCCCTGTGTGTATTTATTTTAAAAAGCAGAAAAATACAGACAACTTAGCTTTTTTGAGTGAGTCTCCATGCCTAGATTAAAGACTTTCAGGCCAATAGCTGTACATATTGGCAGCATGGGGAGTTACAAAACTCAGCGAGATTTGCTTAAATTTCTGCATATTGCAACGTGTTTGTGCTATTATGCATTTTTTTAATGTGGTTTTATTATTTTATTTTTTCTGGGGGTGTAACGTGCTACAACCTGACAGGCATCAAAGTATGAGTGCACCTTTATCAGTTAAATAAATGTGGAAATATATGAGCTATCACCTCATCTGTGTACAAAACATAAAGAAAATATGGATAAATACAAATAAGATGGCCAAAAATAAATATGGATAAATACAGACGTAAATGTTAAAAAATAAATACCATAAAACCAGGAGCCCTAATTATAAATCATTAGTTCCTTTACCTATTTATATGTTTTTCTCGTTTTCAACTCAATTTTAATTATATATATCAATGATATCTATAGCCTTGAAAAAGACTTAGGCCTACATAACACTTATGGGCTGAAACAGGTTGACTGCATGAAAACTTGCACATAGAATCACCTGTTTTCTGGGCATCCAAATGGAAAATTCTTTACTATATGATAAATTGTTAATGAAAATAAGAAATACATAGATACAATGATATAATTTATTGCAGTGTTTTCTATACTTTCACTTGATTACCTAAACTTACTCTGAGCAGGATTAGACGCAGGACTAGCCTCACCCCCTTGTTAAGTGTAAACACACACCATAAATTAATCACATTTTCTGTTTAAAACTTGCGAAAAACCACGGTTTGTCAGAGATGGGTCCTGCCCTCTCTCCTTTATACTTTTGCACTTTGAAGACTCAGTGGTTTGCAATAAAGGCCTTTTTAGAACCACTGGGGCCAAAGGCCCGCGATACTTGAGCAACAGATTTGGCCGGTACCAACAGGAGAGATCCTTGAGATCTAATCACCTTTGACTCATGCGCATCCTGAGGTTGGTTGAGGTTTGCCGGGGTGGCAGGTGTTTTTCGGTTCTGATCGCCAAGCTTTGGAATACCTTGCCTATCCACCTTCGCATGGCTGAGTCCAAGCACTGTTTCAGGAAGAGTCCAAAAACCTGTCTTTTTATTCATGTGTAGAGTAGAGTGGACAGTTATATTCCTCAGTCTCTGCTTTTGAGCACCAGGACACCTCAGCCAAGGAAGCTGTGCACTTTACAAATGTTTCTGACTGATTGATAGATTTGTGAATTAAGTGAGATTTACACAATGCTGATGGGCTGGCCTCTAGATTGTTCCTCCACTTCAATGTTTGGGGTGACTTTAAGGGCCTCCCTATTTTGGCCTGTGGCATGAGCCATGGCCCGCAATGTCCTGTATATGCCATGCAAGCACAGAGATGTACTCCTCCAAACTACTTAGGTGATCAAGTCTTCTATTGCAGAGGAGGTCAGCGGAGCACCCACAGATTGGGTCCTGCTTGATGTGAGGCTTCACTGCTGCGATGCTCGCACAACATGAAACGCACAACTGGAGTCAAGACAAACTACACATCCCAAAGCAGCACAGGACTCTCACAAAACTTGCAATCTTGTAATCTCTTGAAGCTTGCATCCTGGAATTATAGAGTATATGTGACTTGTGTTTCCTTGTGTTTCAGAGGGTTCCTTGGAAGGCATTGAAGACACTTATAGCCTTACTTTGGGTTTGGTGGATAGAGGAGTCTGTCATAAGCAGGCAAATCCAATCAGTTGGGGAAACATTATGTTATAATATTATTGTAATGCAATATAATGCATGCAATATAGTGGGGGACAAATCTGAAAACTGCTCATATAATATAGTAGTTACTCTCATCCTACTCACACGGTAAAAATGAAAAACTACACTCATGCACTCACTCTTTACTGACTAACTGTGGCTTTGTAGAGACTGACAACATTTGTAATTTGAGTATATTTGTTTTTGGTATTTTTCTGTCTGCAAACCATCAGCGTTGCATAAAAAACAACCAACAGATTGAAGGCGGTTTCTGGCCTGTAGTTATTCCTGCTGTGCATTCTGGCATCACCTCACGTGCATCACTCCACCAATTTCTTCTGCTGTCGTTTCAACCTAACCCGGAGTCAATCCGCCAATGTCTTCTGTTGAGGTTTCAACCTAACCTTAATTCATTCCACCAATGTATTCTGTTGTGGTTTCAACCTAGCGTCCCTCCACCAATGTCTTCAGTTGTGGTTTCAACCTAACCCAGAGTCACGCCCCCAATGTCTTTTGTTGTGGTTTCAACCTAGCCTGGAGTCACTTCACTTTGTGTCTTCTGTTGTGGTTTTAATCTAACCTGGAGTCATTCCACCAATGTCTTCTGTTGTGGTTTTAATCTAACCTGGAGTCATTCCACCAATGTCTTTTGTTGTGGTTTAATCCTAACCAGGATTCATTCCACCAATGTCTTCTGTTGTGGCTTCAACCTAACCCGGAGTCACTCCACCAAGGTCTTCTGTTGTGGTTTCAACCTAACCTGGAGTTACTCCACCAATGTCTTCTGTTGTGGTTTCAACCTAACCTGGAGTCACTCCACCAATGCCTTCTGTTGTGGTTTCAACCAAACCTGGATTCATTACACCACTGTCTTCTGTTGTGGTTTCATCTTAACCTGCAGTCACTCTGCCAATGTATTCTGTTGTCGTTTCAAGCTAACCTGGAGTCACTCCACCAATGTCTTCTGTTTTTGTTTCAAGCCAACCTCGAGTTACTCCACCAATGTCTTCTGTTGTGGTTTCAAGCTAACCTGGAGTCAGTCCATCAATGTCTTCTGTTGTGGTGTCACCCTAACCTGGAATCACCCCACCAATTTATTCTGTTGTGGCTTCACCCTAACTTGGAGTCACTCCACCAATGTCTTCTGTTGTGGTTTCAACCTAACCTGGAGTCACTCCATCAATGTCTTTTGTTGTGGTCCTGGAGTCAGTCCACTGCTGTAGGTGGCTGGTCCATGGCCTTGTTTCAAACAGTCTGACGTTTTCCTCTAAATATTACTAATCTTAATTGTATCTCCTCTCTCCCCAGCTGAAGTGAAGTTCACTCCTCAATCGGATCTTTTTGAATAAATAAGTAATTGATGTCATAAGTTGGTCACCCAGCTGCACAGCAGCTCCAGTCTATTTTCGGTCAAGGCCGCTAAAAAGTGCAGGACTAGAAGCAAGGGATACTTTACGGGTTGATCCAACAATTCTAACAAGGGCAGCATCTCTCTTTTGGAAAATGGACTTTTCTGCACCTGACCTGGTCTATGCACCTGTGGACTTCTGTAGATGAATATTTCTTTTTGTGGAGAAACCCAAAGCTCGTCCATGGGGGTTCTTGGTTGGGACTAGTTGTCCGAAGCAAAGACTCAGTGGCTGAACATTTATTGCATATGGATGAGTCTGACAGATGTGCAAATGCGGGTAACTTGCTGCCTGCAGCATTCAGACCTCTGCTTGGGCTCTGCCCATTGGTTTCTTCATATTCGGCGCAAAGGGTTCAACTCTTGTCTAGGGTTCCCTTGCCTCATTCCCAGGTCTGTGCCATGTCAGGTGCACTCATACACACATGCCCAGGCAAAGAAGAAGCAATCATCAAGACACCCCTGTGCCCTCCCCTGGGTATGGTACACAAACCCGTTTACACATGGGCAGAGGACCCGAGGTGTACAGTTATGGCTGCTGTAAGTATGGCTCGTCCTCGTCTTTGTGATGGTAAACACCAGACACAGGGCCTTATTTAGATCTTGGTGGGAACAGTCCCGCTGTCAGTTTTGCATTGGAAAACCCATCCGCCGCCTTGGCGGTCCACCCACCCATTTTAGATGTTGTGTGACCATAGGCGAAAGACCGCCCGAGTCCTGCCGACTCCGCCAGAAATCTCCAGCCACGTTGGCGGTGCCATTGCAAATAGTGGCTGGTGGTGGGACTACGACTTTCCTCATTGTTTGGTTGTGGTGTAAGCTATGCCTTGTTGACCTTTGTTGATCTTTTCTGGTCTCTAAAGCATCTTCTGCATTCTTGCCCGGCTTCGCCGGAGGATAATTCCAACATCCATTACCATAAGTGCAGCACCTTCACTGGACATAGACGTAATGTAAACTTGGCAGCAGGAGTGCGACAAGCTTCATTGGCACGGAGCCGCCTTCATGTGTTTCCTGCAATAGCTCCAATAGTAAACACTCATCATTGTTCTGCTCTTTAATTATGTGATCCACCACGGATCCACCACGGCCTCGGCATCGGCAGAACATCAACAAAGTCCATGTACTGCTCTGTCGACAGTGCCTCCTGGGCTCCAGCCGTGTAGTCCATGTGCTGCTCTGTCGACAGTGCCTCCTGGGCTCCAGACGTGTAGTCCACGTGCTGCTCTGTCGACAGTGCCTCCTGGGCTCCAGCCGTGTAGTCCATGTGCTGCTCTCTCGACAGTGCCTCCTGGGCTCCAGCCTTGTAGTCCACGTGTGCTGCTCGGTCGACAGTCCCTTCTGGGCTCCAGCCGTGTAGTCCATGTGCTGCTCTGTTGACAGTGCCTCCTGGGCTCCAGCCGTGTAGTCCGTGTGCTGCTCTGTCGACAGTGCTGCTCTGTCGACAGTGCCTCCTGGGCTACAGCCGTGTAGTCCGTGTGCTGCTCTGTCGACAGTGCCTCCTGGGCTCCAGCCGTGTAGTCCATGTGCTGCTCTGTCGACAGTGCCTCCTGTGCTCCAGCCGGATAGTCCGTGTGCTGCTCCGTGGACAGTGCCTCCTGGGCTCCAGACGTGTAGTCCGTGTGCTGCTCTGTCGACAGTGCCTCCTGGGCTCCAGCCGCGTAGTCCGTGTGCTGCTCCGTGGACAGTGCCTCCTGGGCTCCAGCCGTGTACTCCATGTGCTGCTCTGTCGACAGTGCCCCCTGGGCTACAGCCGTGTAGTCCACGTGCTGCCCTGTCGACAGTGCCTCCTGGGCTCCAGACGTGTAGTCCGTGTGCTGCTCTGTCGACAGTGCCTCCTGGGCTCCAGCCGTGTAGTCCACGTGCTGCTCTGTCGACAGTGCCTCCTGGGCTCCAGACGTGTAGTCCGTGTGCTGCTCTGTCGACAGTGCCTCCTGGGCTCCAGCCGTGTAGTCCGTGTGCTGCTCCGTGGACAGTGCCTCCTGGGCTCCAGCCGTGTAGTCCGTGTGCTGCTCTGTCGACAGTGCCTCCTGGGCTCCAGCCGTGTAGTCCACATGCTGCTCTGTCGACAGTGCCTCCTGGGCTCCAGCCGTGTAGTCCACGCGCTGCTCTGTCGACAGTGCCCCCTGGGCTCCAGCCGCGTAGTCCATGTGCTGCTCTGTCGACAGTGACTCCTGGGCTCCAGCCGCGTAGTCCGTGTGCTGCTCCGTGGACAGTGCCTCCTGGGCTCCAGCCGTGTAGTCCGTGTGCTGCTCTGTCGACAGTGCCTCCTGGGCTCCAGCCGTGTAGTCCATGTGCTGCTCTGTCGACAGTGCCTCCTGGGCTCCAGCCATGTCGTCCATGTGTTGCTCTGTTGACAGTGCCTCCTGGGCTCCAGCCGTGTAGTCCACGTGCTGCTCTGTTGACAGTGCCTCCTGGGCTCCAGCCGTGTAGTCCGTGTGCTGCTCTGTCGACAGTGCCTCCTGGGCTCCAGCCGTGTAGTCCATGTGCTGCTCTGTCGACAGTGCCTCCTGGGCTCCAGACGTGTAGTCCGTGTGCTGCTCTGTCGACAGTGCCTCCTGGGCTCCAGCCGTGTAGTCCATGTGCTGCTCTCTCGACAGTGCCTCCTGGGCTCCAGCCTTGTAGTCCACGTGTGCTGCTCGGTCGACAGTCCCTTCTGGGCTCCAGCCGTGTAGTCCATGTGCTGCTCTGTTGACAGTGCCTCCTGGGCTCCAGCCGTGTAGTCCGTGTGCTGCTCTGTCGACAGTGCTGCTCTGTCGACAGTGCCTCCTGGGCAACAGCCGTGTAGTCCGTGTGCTGCTCTGTCGACAGTGCCTCCTGGGCTCCAGCCGTGTAGTCCATGTGCTGCTCTGTCGACAGTGCCTCCTGGGCTCCAGCCGTGTAGTCCGTGTGCTGCTCCGTGGACAGTGCCTCCTGGGCTCCAGACGTGTAGTCCGTGTGCTGCTCTGTCGACAGTGCCTCCTGGGCTCCAGACGTGTAGTCCACGTGCTGCTCTGCCGACAGTGCCTCCTGGGCTCCAGCCGTGTAGTCCACGTGCTGCTCTGTCGACAGTGCCTCCTGGGCTCCAGCCGTGTAGTCCGTGTGCTGCTCTGTCGACAGTGCCTCCTGGGCTCCAGCCGTGTAGTCCATGTGCTGCTCTGTCGACAGTGCCTCCTGGGCTCCAGACGTGTAGTCCGTGTGCTGCTCTGTCGACAGTGCCTCCTGGGTTCCAGGCGCCTAGTCCGTGTGCTGCTCTGTCGACAGTGCCTCCTGGGCTCCAGACGTGTAGTCAACGTGCTGCTCTGTCGACAGTGCCTCCTGGGCTCCAGCCGTGTAGTCCATGTGCTGCTCTGTCGACAGTGCCTCCTGGGCTCCAGCCTTGTAGTCCACGTGTGCTGCTCGGTCGACAGTCCCTTCTGGGCTCCAGCCGTGTAGTCCATGTGCTGCTCTGTTGACAGTGCCTCCTGGGCTCCAGCCGTGTAGTCCGTGTGCTGCTCTGTCGACAGTGCTGCTCTGTCGACAGTGCCTCCTGGGCTACAGCCGTGTAGTCCGTGTGCTGCTCTGTCGACAGTGCCTCCTGGGCTCCAGCCGTGTAGTCCATGTGCTGCTCTGTCGACAGTGCCTCCTGGGCTCCAGCCGTGTAGTCCGTGTGCTGCTCCGTGGACAGTGCCTCCTGGGCTCCAGACGTGTAGTCCGTGTGCTGCTCTGTCGACAGTGCCTCCTGGGCTCCAGCCGCGTAGTCCGTGTGCTGCTCCGTGGACAGTGCCTCCTGGACTCCAGCCGTGTACTCCATGTGCTGCTCTGTCGACAGTGCCCCCTGGGCTACAGCCGTGTAGTCCACGTGCTGCCCTGTCGACAGTGCCTCCTGGGCTCCAGACGTGTAGTCCGTGTGCTGCTCTGTCGACAGTGCCTCCTGGGCTCCAGCCGTGTAGTCCACGTGCTGCTCTGTCGACAGTGCCTCCTGGGCTCCAGACGTGTAGTCCGTGTGCTGCTCTGTCGACAGTGCCTCCTGGGCTCCAGCCGTGTAGTCCATGTGCTGCTCTTTCGACAGTGCCTCCTGGGCTACAGCCGTGTAGTCCATGTGCTGCTCCGTGGACAGTGCCTCCTGGGCTCCAGCCGTGTAGTCCGTGTGCTGCTCTGTCGACAGTGCCTCCTGGGCTCCAGCCGCGTAGTCCGTGTGCTGCTCCGTGGACAGTGCCTCCTGGGCTCCAGCCGCGTAGTCCGTGTGCTGCTCCGTGGACAGTGCCTCCTGGGCTCCAGCCGCGTAGTCCGTGTGCTGCCCTGTCGACAGTGCCTCCTGGGCTCCAGCCGCGTAGTCCGCGTGCTGCCCTGTCGACAGTGCCTCCTGGGCTCCAGTCGTGTAGTCCGCGTGCTGCTCTGTCGACAGTGCCTCCTGGGCTCCAGACGTGTAGTCCGTGTGCTGCTCTGTCGACAGTGCCTCCTGGGCTCCAGGCGTGTAGTCCATGTGCTGCCCTGTCGACAGTGCCTCCTGGGCTCCAGGCGTGTAGTCCATGTGCTGCTCTGTCGACAGTGCCTCCTGGGCTCCTGCTCTGTCGACAGTGCCTCCTGGGCTCCAGCCGTGTAGTCCATGCGCTGCTCTGTCGACAGTGCCTCCTGGGCTCCAGCCGTCCTCTGCCTGGCGTTGGCAAAAGGAGCATTCTGCTGGATTATTGAATTAATGGTGATACTGGACTTTTAAGGTATGGCGAAGAAGCTTGATGCACTGGGCCGGACTGGGACCCCAGAGCAGCACTGGCGAACCTTGTCAGACCAGCCCCATAGGGTACATGGTGTGCGAGCCTGACCACTGCAATGGGACACGGGAGGGGAGTTTCTTCCCTCCCATGAAAGTTTGGGGAACATTTTTAAAAACATTGCATTCAACAACACATTTTTCATTGTTTATTCAATTGTATTAG
Organism: Pleurodeles waltl; assembly: GCF_031143425.1. Classification (NCBI taxonomy): domain Eukaryota; kingdom Metazoa; phylum Chordata; class Amphibia; order Caudata; family Salamandridae; genus Pleurodeles; species Pleurodeles waltl. Next base: position 1,530,677,957 of record NC_090447.1, on the reverse strand, counting down.
TTTTTAAAGCAGAGTAAATGATGACCTTACAGAGCACCAGGATACAACAATCTTTACTGGGGCTCTTAAACGATTCCCTCACCATCACCCTCCAACAGTGCCTCTCATCTCTCCATAGCTCCTCTCTCACATGTATTTCATTAAGTTTATAGCGCCTCTCTTACTAGCATAGGGTGTTGGAGCACTTTACATCACACACACACACACACAGAGACAATGAATCATACGTGTGTAAATAAGTGAATAGAAAATGTTATATAAGACAAAGGGGACTACAAGGTGTGGGATTCACACGTCATCCACACTGGTGGCATGTTTTATGAGTGCTTGGTCTGGGGAAGCATAAACTCAGGATTCAGAACGTAACACAATGGTTAGTGTGGACTTTACAAATACCAATTTATTTCTATCCAAACAAGCACTTTTTGTCAAAATTAGGATAACCAAAGACTGGGAAAAAACAGAACGTTTTAACCTGTGCAGTTTACATGCAGCTCTTTCGTGATAGTTCATATCGCACTGTGCTAGATTATGATTGAAACCTATGAGCTGCACAGTAACAAAAGAATCTTTGTGACAAAAGCAGTAACCCACTGAGCTATGCACATAAAATACTGTTCTGTGATCTGCATGTTACACATTCTTTGCAGCAGGTATATTAACCCTCTATGCTACCTTAGATGAGTCAAAACTGCCACTAGACAAAACTCCAATCTCTCTACAGCAGGTACATTAACCACCAGAGCTATCTTGGAAGTTTTATTGTTGCCTGAAAACTGTTGGATACACAAGAAGCTCTGAAGTGCTTTTAAAACTGCTGCAAAACTCGACCCCAGTAACAAAAGCGGCCACCCAGCCTCCCAGCCTCACACAGAAACGCCTGATGCCCCGAACGGTCTACAAATGGGTATGCTTTTACCTTTCCAGGAACATTAGAGTCACAATTGCTCCAAGTATGACATCAGCGCCAACATAAGTGACCTTGATAAGCCAAAATTGCTTATAATCAGATCATCTGTACATGTGTCCTTCATGGTAGGCGACATGTGGTGACACCAGTCATTCCATATCCAAGGTCCTTGTTCAGCTGTCAAAGATGACATGGAAGAGAACCATCTTTAGTCATAAGTGGCCAGTCTCAGAAGACCTCCTCGGTCACATTAGTGGATGATGAAGCGTGTTTGACAGCATGCACTTTTTGATGGTCTGGTGCATTTCAGGGCATCAGTACCGGTACTAACAATTTTAAAGTATCCCTACTTACTCTTAACCCAAGCAAATGTATATGTCATAGACAACCGAATAGATGCATGTGGTCTTCTCATATATTTGTAACAAATATAATGATCGCTTTGCTGAAACTGATTATGTTGGGAAATCAAAATGTATTTTCTCGACTGGTATTCTAACGTAGTTCCACGGCTGCCAAAATAGCAAAATTATGTAATTTACAATAGACGACTCTCTAATGGGTTGATAGGATTGTGTTGCTGGGCTGCCTAGTTGAGGGTGCCAACCAAACTAGTGAAGATACCTCAAGCTGAGTTTAGTGAGTGTCACCACATATGATGGCAAATAATTAATAAATTAATTCCCTGTTGCAGTTAAAAAAAACGAACTGAAAGTTGCATGTCTACTCAAAGGCATACTATTTACCTGCTTCAGTGCTTCCACATTGAGCGAGAGCCATGGTGTGGAGCACCACCTGTATGGTGGGATCAACGCAATCAGCATCACCATACTCCTGCTCCCCCACACCAGCAGCAGCACTAGATACAAATTGAATATTTTCTGTGTGGAAACCTGTTTTGCTGTTCGTACAAGGCAAATGAGACTGACGCACTTCTAAGAACCGCCAGTGAGCAAAGTACCAACAAGAGCAGGTGATGAACATTCTGGGGCAGAAACAGTTTGCAGGCTGTAGGAAAGGTCCATATGAAAAGCCTCTTTAATTGAAAAAGGACAGGTACAGCTATATAGATAAATCTTTCCTTCAAAAGTTAATTCGATGAAGCACCCCTGTAAAATACCAGAACTGGACATTCGCCAATGTTTAAACGACATACTACACCTACATTATGTGACTTTTCGTCGTGGGCAACATCTGCAATGAGTGGTATTTGTATTAAGAAGACGTGGACGAGATTGCGTTGACACTCAATGAAAAACAGCATTACGTTGCAAATGATTACTTTACTATAAGGACCTCCTGTGAGACAATACATGGGATAAAACACTAATGGCCTGATTTAGATATTGGTGAACGAGGTACTCCATCACAATGGTGACTGATTGCCCTTCCACCAAAATCTAAATCCCATTATGTCCTATCCAATTTATATTTCAGTGGACGGGCTATCTGTCACCGTTGTGACTGAGTAACCCATCCACCAAAATCTACATCAAGCCTCGAGTTAGAATCCCCCAGGAGGAAAGGGATTGAGCGCCTATCATACAAGGGCAACAGAAGAGTGTAACAGCATGGAAGTTTTAGGGTGGTTGTGCTTCTTGCACAATATTGTCTGCTTACCTTTCTTGTCGCTCCCCAAAGTAAATTATCCTCCCCGTTAATTCCTCATCGTAGCGGGACAATGATTACCTTATATCTGGGCTGCTTACGAGGAAGTGGGTTTCTATTTTTAAAAGCCCCAGGTCTCATCCCTGAGTAATCTAGTTTCCTTCCGCTTTCCAGGTCTGCCTGAGCCTGTTTCAATTCCTAGTTTGTGGCCACTGACCTCATACTTGGTCATCAGTTGCCCGTGTTTCGGGTTCTTCACTGTGAATGGATGGTCTGCACGAGTGTGACTCAGAGCAGCCAGCTATGCTGCTCTGTGTTTCTATATCCCACATGACGAGTATATCCTGGCTCGCCTTATTTCAGGAGCAGATCCCGTGAGTGTTGGATAGCTTGAGTTTTTTTGTCAGTGATGACCCGGTCCAGTTTCTTCAGCAGCTCTTTGGCCAATGTTCATTTTGCTAACTCTGGATTGGTGCAAACTTTTAAAGACCATCTTTCGGCCTGACATAGTTTGTTAGGGGTGTCTTTGAGGATCTTCTGTAGAACAAGCTGTCCTCCTGCTATAGTCTTGGGTGTAGGCTGAGCTCACTCCCTCTCTGCTGAAGAGCAACATCCATTTAGGAACATTTATGAGACAAAGTACACCCGGATGTACATTACAAGGACATTGCGATCAGTGAGGAGTTCCAGGCCCCCAGAGACAACCAGACTTTATAAACCCATGAAACTTCGAGGTGACTTTTTATATCCCTTTAACCCGTGGCGGCTAGCGACATTTGAAAGTGGTGGGGCGTACGGACGGGGGGGTTGCTGTTGTTCAACAATCATTTCTTTAATGTTAATGAAACGTTTTCACGTAACACCCAGCCTTTTTGTAATCCTGATTGATGCATTTTCATCTTCCGACAAGACAGGTAAAAAAACAGAAAAGTTGCCACGACAAAGGGATTCTTTCGCAGACAACGCAATTAAATACAAGCATTTACAATGCAACGGGTCTTGCGTTTGCTCATGTTAGAGCTGATCGTGTTGTAAACTCCTAACCCGACTTTTCACCTATCGGGCAAAAGTGCATTTGTGTACACAACCCAAAAAAGTGAAATTAACTGCGTAAAGTGCTCGACTTCTGCCAAGCGAGATCGCGCTCCTAAATTAGAGAAAAAGAAGTCCACGAGCCCGATGGAAAACAGCGAGCCTCGCATGTTTTCTGTACTTGGTTGATGCGCTCGAGGAGGGCTAGCCACCGGAAAAGGCATGACGTATGCGTGCCTTCGACTAATGAAAGCAAGCAGGTTTTATTAGGCAAGCCCACGAACCAATAAAAAGCACTGACGTGAAGTTGACAGGGCTTCTAGCCCTTTTCTAAATGCAAAAGTGTCTCGCTGCAATACGCATGCGCAAGCGCATGCAACGCAGGCTCGACCCTAAAAAATGCATTCTCGCCTGTTGGTCTTCGTACCTAGCACTGCTGCGGCAGCCGCCTGGGAGCTCTTACACTCAGTCCCCAGTCAGAAGCCATTAACATGAGAATGGCTGCTGGAGGTCTCTAACAGCTGCAGCTACAAGAGCCCTATGACAGAATGCAGGGCTTAATTTGAGCCGGTGGTTGCTGGTGCGAGGAGCTGGCACTTATTTTTTGGGGCTGGCACTTATTTCACCACATCAGACATTTCCCAAGACCAAACAAAACGAAAAATATGAGGAAGAGAAATACAGAAGATGCCTGTAAGAGTGAGGTAACGAGCAGGGAGTGAGTGCCTCCAGTGAAATGAAGAGGCCTGAAGTGGATTCGGGACTGCGCACCCTTCCTATTCGCGCTCTGACATTTTATAGCGCCAACCTTCAGTGTCTGAGCATCGCTTTGAGCACTGGTACTTATAATTTCTCAAATAAACACTGACGGAAGGAGAAAGCTGTGCATGCCTCGCAGTTCGTATCACACACCATGTGTGATCTTGCTTCACTCACGAGTATATCTTTACTAATGTGGTCTCTTTGAGCAAGAAACGCCCTGGGAAAGCTAGGGGTGACTGTAGTCTACGGCGCGTGACCTCACAACCTGACTCACGTGCATGGGCCTAGCAGGCACATATAGCCAGCTGGAAGGCGCTCTATGCAGCCCCCAAAGACAACAGTCTCCCTGGTCCAGGAGGGAGGGAGATTCATGGCCCCTATCTGGGCTGAGTGCAGGCTGTGGACTTCATTCCCCACAAGGCCCACCTGACTCTGTGAGCTATGCCCCAGTGCGCACAGAGAAATCAATGCTGTTTTACTGCGCACGAGCCACACTGAGGGGGTCATTCTGACCCTGGCGGTCCAAGACCGCCAGGGTCACGAATGACGGAAGCACCGCCAACAGGCTGGCGGTGCTTCACAGCCCTTTCCGACCGCGGCGGTAAAGCCACGGTTGGAAAACCGGGGCCGGCGGTTTCCCGCTGTTTTTGCCCCGGCTGGGCGAATCCGCCAAGGCAGCGCTGCAAGCAGCGCTGCCATGGGGATTCTGACCCCCTTACCGCCAGCCTGTTTCTGGCGGTTCTCACCGCCAGGAAGAGGCTGGCGGTAACGGGTGTCTTGGGGCCCCTGGGGGCCCCTGCACTGCCCATGCCAGTGGCATGGGCAGTGCAGGGGCCCCCTAACAGGGCCCCGGCCAGCTTTTCACTGTCTGCCTAGCGGACAGTGAAAAGCGCGACGGGTGCAACTGCACCCGTCGCACGGCCGCAGCACCACCGGCTCCATTCGGAGCCGGCTCCTGTGTTGCAGCCCTCATTCCCGCTGGGCCGGCGGGCGCTAACATGGTTAGCGCCCGCCGGCCCAGCGGGAATGTTGGAATGGGGGCAACGGTATTTTGGCCGCATGGCGGCCAAATGCCGGTTCCCGCCTGGCGGGCGGCTACCGCCGCCCGCCAGAGTTGGAATGACCCCCTAAGTCTAAGGCGTGCTGCCCAACGTGCATGACATCATTTAGGGGTCACCAGGGGCCCCTGGCACTGCCCTTGCGACCCCAGGCCTCAGAGATGCAAAATCAGAGCCAGGAACACAGGGACAGCTCCTCCAGATTGGGGCTCGTTTTCTGTCAATTTTTATTGCACAAATAGTGAATAATAATATATCATTCACAATGAGTAATAAAAGTGGAGTATAATTAGCTGAAAAGTGCTCTTCAAGGACAGCTGAGGCGCGTAAAAAAATGCTCTCACATGTATGTTATATACGTGCTTGTGGGTGAGAGTATGTTTATGTGAGAGAGAGTGTGTGTAAGTCTGAATTTGTGTGTGTGTAAGTATGTGTGTGTGAGTGAAAGTGGAGGTCAAGGGGCGTGTGATGTCACTTCTGCTACCCCTGGAATTTCCGTAATGCACCACTAGAAACGCAAGAGTGCACGAGCTGGCGTGGGCCCTTCAGTTTTTGTGTCATGGACAGTCACGTACAAGAGTTTCATCTGCTGTGTTCATTTAACATCTAATCAGATATCACAATAACATTCTTCCTACAAATGATATTTGGATATTGCATGAATGTGTAGAGCACAAAAGTGCTCAGCAAGCCTAGGAAACGTTATGGCTAGGATGGCTGCAGGTGGGACCTGGCAGAACTTCTAACCTTTCCAACACTGCACCTTGCTCCGCAGTTTGCGTTAGGATGTGATGGTTTATTTAGTTTTCTGTGTTCTAACATTTCTGTGTTTCACGTTCTGCCCACCTTCCTGCTCTTGGGTGTACTTTCAGTCAGAGCACCCCTCTGTAGAGACAGCGTGATCGTTACTGCTCCAGCACCTGTATACGGTGTGCCTCGAAGTCAGCCCAGTGCCTTTTCACGCAACCTTCCTCTCGCTCTGTGCAGACAGAAGTGATCCTTGCAAGGAATGACCGACTCCCAGCAGTCCAGGGGTGCACTACACAGGCTCCCAGACCCCCCTAGGCCAATCTATTAATACCCAGCATGAGAGAAGCACCAGGATTGGTCTGAGTGGGCTGCTTTTGCGCTCACAGAAGGACTCGCAGCCTGTGTCTGTTCTCCACCCGGCCGTGCAACAAAGCTCTGGCTGGAGAGATCTAAGTGTGCATGTCGGTTTTGGCATCCGAAGACACCGAGCAGACCAACATGCGCACTTGCATCACCCACCACTGCTTCCGCCCCCGCTGCAGCTGCTGTCTCGCACCAGGGAGGCCCCGACCCGCCCCGCCTTAAGTCTAGCTCAGACACTCAGTCGGCTCAGCTGGTAGCCTGCAGGCCAAAATATAAAATAAAATTGTTTTATTATCATTTTATTTTTCATGCTTGAATTTGCAGTGGGGGCACTCTCCTCCGCCATAACGAAGGAGGGTATTTATTTCTCAGAAAACATGGTCACACCATGACTCTTCTCTCACGCCACTTAGATCCTTGGTGTCTTCCTCTTTCATCTGAAAGAGATTTTATGGCTCTAGATGTGAACAATAAATGCAAATACGTGGTTTGAAATTAAGCACATCAAAATGCAGTTAGCAAAGATTTGCAAGTATATATTCGAATCAATTTGATTAAAGTCAGATAAAAAAAAGTTGTAACTCAAAATATGTAGTAGCACACAGGTTATCTTTCCTGAAATGACCTAGAGTGTGCAAAAATAAACATGTTATTATATAAATTTCCCTTCGGCTGATCACTGTTCATTATAAAAAACTCAAAAGAATGAAAAGCCAGTTCTCTTTTTCTGTGTTTAAACTGCACCTGTAATCATGCCCTCTGGCCTATCTTCCCCCTCGGCTCCGGCTCACAACTGAACTGTGATAACTTATTACAGCTGGGCAGCTACGTCACTGTCTTATTACACTAACATAGTGGCATCACAATTCGATTGTAAGGAGGAAATTAAAGACTGGCTTTTATTCAGGGATTGCGGGCTCCCTCTTATTAATAATTGTTAACAAGAACGTCAACGATGAATTGTTATGAAATGGCCTGTATTAAATTGACTGCAGACGTGCACAGTATAAACACTGAACACAAAACGTACACATGTGCCATGGCAGCCCGCATGTCTGCTGATGCTGTTCCTGAGTCCTGCTCTAGGGTGGTGTGCAAGAAACCGTGAAGCTGCAACCCTGGAATAAACCACTTCATCTCCAACACTCCTCTTACTGATGTCTCCAGCACACCACCCTCCGCAAATGGAGGTCCTAGTGAACAAAAACAACCCCGGAAACAGAGATTACGCAGATCCAAATATATCACTTTTTTTCTCCTATCCTAGAGACTTTGGGCCTGATTACGACCTTGGCAGATGGTATACTCAATCACAAACATGACGGATAGCCCATCCACCGTATTACGAGTTCCATTGGAAATAAGGGAATTGTAATTTGGCTGACGGGATAGCCATCACGTTTCTGGCGGAGTAACCCCATCCACCAAACAATAGTTCCATAGTATGTTAGTGCCAAGACACCGCTAGAGAGTGAATGTTTTGCTTTATAAATGTCCAGAAAAGAATAATCTTAGGAAGAGCGTGTCCTTTGGCTTCCCTGGTGCCCGGTTAGTTTACTGACTTTCAAGGGACTCCAGAAGGGGTCCTTCAAACCTGGTACAACGGCTGCAGGTGCAATCTAAGCCCCTTAGTGGATACTCTGGAGAAGGAGTCTGTACTGCTTCCTTTGCCCCCGTTCGAAGGGCGAGCTGCACCCCACTTCAACATGGCAGCTGCAATGATCTGTGGGTCCCACCATAGTTCAGTTCATATGGGATGGCACCGGTGGGCTGCTTCTGCCGTGAGCTTGGATGCCCGCATGTAAGCCAGTGACCATCCCCTAACCATGACTGCTTCTGCACCCTTGGTTTCTCACCGCAGCCAATCCTGATGAAGGTTCTAGCCCCTTTCGCTAAAGCTTCACCAATCCCTCGATATCCCAACTATTTTTTCCTCTCCGAAAGCTTGCCTGATGGGTCCAGGGAGGCAAACTGGCCCACTCCAGAAGGAAGTGAATATTCATCATCCCTGGAGAATCTCCACAAGTTCACAGGACATTAAGAGCTTGGAGCCTGATTTAGACAAAATAGGATTTAGATTTCAGCAGACGGGATATCTGTCACCGTTGTGAAGGAGTAACCTCTCTGTCAAACTCTAAGCCAGGCCCTCAGTGTCAAGATCAGAACCAGTGACAAGGCTTTAGAAGCGAGATCACAGCCTAGAATGCTATCAAGGCCATACTTAATTACTAACCTTTGATCTCAACCATTTTGAATTTTAGGTCCAGATGTACAAATGATTTTAGCATTCGCAAACCCTCTGAATTGGTAAATGAAAGAGTTTGCACACACTAAAACCCTTTATTTTATGTACCGACCACATATAGTCACTTTTTTCGAATCTCTAAATGTATTTGGAAATAGACAGCGAATTGGTATTTGGAAGATGTGAGCTTTGGGACTTTCTTTCAAATACTGATGAGATGCCCCCTGTATCAATGCCTTGGAGCTGCAAACTGGTCACAAAACATTGAAAAATCACCAAAGCCTGACTTGGGTGGTAACCCATTAACAAAAGAAAAGGGATGCTTTTGGGACCTTTCCCCGTTTCTGGAAGTCTATTCTCTAACAAACTTTAAAAAAAAAAGAAAATCATTGTCTTAAATTCAGCCCCCTTTTTAAGGAAAACATGCTGTATTAAAAATATGTTAAAAGTGATGAGAGATGGGTTGGTTTGTTGACCCCAGCAGGTCAGCACCCATGTGATGGCCACCAATCGGAACGGGTCGCATTATTTACATATCTCATGAATATTAATGTGGTAGGTTGGATGACGACCCACTCGGATTCCTTATTCTGTGGATGGACCTATTTGTACATAGGTTGCTTTTCAAAATATTTTATTGGTTGCAAAAGGCCGGGGAGCAAATTCCAACCACCTTTTGTGACCACATCCGGCTTTTGCTCCCCATCGCCACGGTCCTTGTTATTTTCATCATTAGGCTGCCCTGCAGGAAGGGGCAGTTCAAACAGGCCTGCACCTCTAACAGCAAATATGGAGTCACAAACAGAAGTAATGCATCCCCCTCGCAGGGGCATTTTGCACCTAGGACAATTGTTCGTCGCAGCTCGTGTTAGGTGTTGCAAAGCGCCACTCTCTGGGAGCTCACGACACACCGGACCTTAGGAGCTGATGTACCTCCTTACAAAATGAGGGTGAGTGCATGTCTGTGAAATGGGCTTAGGGGCCTATCCCTTGTGATTGGGCTCCGCACCTCCCACTGGGTACCTGCCGGCTCCAGGAAGACCATAGCTCACTGGACTCCACCCGCGACACAATGGCCGTGACCGCCGGCTAGTGTAATTTTCAGGGTAGCTGTTTGGTTGTGTCATTCATGGCTTTGTTACTAAGGCTGGTGAATAAACAAGTGTTTCTACACAAAATGGAGGCTCCTATGAATGCACAGAGACCAAGTGAATACATGAATGGATGACATTCTACCAACCGACCAGACACCTGCGATCCCCCTCGCTCTTCCTCGCAGACACCCCACGGATCTGCCGATCCAACAGCGGAGGACGCTCCGTCTCTCGCCTGGAGGATAAGGCCTGGGAAGATCTTCCCCTGCACCTCAGGAACGCTGCATCGCTCCGGGAATTCAGGAAAGGACTCAAGACCTGGCAGTTTGAATGAACAGAGCACCACGAAGCAGCTACCAACGCCAGCCCCTGGATACCCTATTGGGTGATATGCTGCGCTTTATAAATCCTGACTGATTGATTGATTGACAGAGATCACCGCCGGCCTGGAGGTGAGCTCAAACTATGGAGGAGTTTTACCTGTTAGACTCATGGATGTAATGTCCTCTGCCGCTGTGACGGACGGAGTGAAGGCCGCCAAGGGCTAACTCAGACCCATAGTCCTTACCATATGTGATGACACGCCACTTCTTACAACAACTCTACTTCTGACATGTTTTAGTACGTTCTGTTTCTCTGTGGAGATTCAGTCCCTCTCATGTGTGCATGTAGATGGCCAGAGAGATACGGGTGGGTGGTTTCCGCCATGGCGGCACCTTTCACCTGAGAACATTTTGGTTCTGTGGAGGCAACAAACAGGAGTACAGTGGCCACTGTTTGTGATTTTCACAAGTCTTGGCACTGTGTTGTAAAGCTAAGGAGGTATTTATGGCAGAAACATTGTCTCTGACATCAAGGAATCAGCAATAATTTATGACCTGTTGAGACTCCAAACACCTGCAGAAAAAAATGACAACTCGTGTTGTGTTTTCATACTGGGTTCGTTCACCTGTGTGCTTCTTGGCGCTAGGACAGATAGAAGACATTACAGAGGATAGAGCAGGGTCACTGAGACAGCAGCCCTAGGTGTTAGACAGGGACATCTTAAGGATTTTGGGAGACCGGGGTCAAATGTATTTTGGGGGCCCCTGTTTAGAACAGCCTTGAATTTATGATCCAGTTTCAGCTCGTTCATTCCCCCTTTGGCAAACTCACTGACTGCAGACACACTGGTCCAAATTCTATATGTGTTTACATCCAATATTCAGGGACAGTGACGTGTGTTTTCAGTATTAGAAGTAACACGAACATTTCTGGCAAGGAGTCGTGAAGTACAAAGCACCTCGGACAATGTCCTTAGTCGCGTCGCGGGCAGGAGCCCTTCTATGGCGGAGGCGTTGAGGCAATGCACATGCGACGGTGCTATGTGGAAGCGCGTCATCGGGGTGCAGGGGACCCAGGGCAAGGAGGGTATTTAAGTGGTCGGACCCCCGCATCGGTCTCTTTGACCCCCAATCCCGGAAGGACAGTCATTGCGCGCCCAAGGAAGGTTTTGATCCCACCCACCGCCCCCCAGCGCAGGAAATAGCAGGGACTACTCTGAATATGGACTCTTGGCTGGACGGACCCCGGAGCGAGGCGGGTTTGTGGGCACTGGGCTGTGAGAGAGGAGGGTTGACCTGCTGGTGGCCCTGGACCCACTTGCCCTGCCCTGGATGCCCGGTTGGAACTTTTGGGGGCTACGCCAGTGTTCAGGTACCCCGGCGGGCCGATTCGCTATGCGGTGCCCTGGGATTTAATGCGACCCCCCTTCTGGAGGGAAGAGATGCAAAGTTGTTGTGCCAAAGACGTTTTGGTGATGTGGGAGTGCACGAAGGGGAGGGCCCTGTGCACTCCCCTCAGAGCACATGTATGTTTGGCCGGCCGTCTTGGGCCGGCCGAACATACATGCGCAGTCGGCTCTCTCCAGCCCGGCGAGAGCGCCTGCACAGGCTCCCAGTCTGCCTGCGATCGCCCAGCCAAGGCCTCCCAGCCAATCCCGACGCTGCTTTGAGCTACATGATTTTACAATGCGACGTAATGTTTAACATGTATTACCGTAATAAAGGGCACGCGTGGGCTTCCCACATACTCTAAGCGGCCTGGTACCCCTTTCTTGTGCGCGCACTAATATAGCGTGCCTTCACCATACTTTTAGAGCAGAGCTTCAACCCGCTAGAGGAGGAAAGCCCTCCTATTGAGGCATAAGTCTGTGAGCTCACCTGCTGAGCCTTACAAAGCGCTGCGAGTGAATGGGTCGGTGCCCTGGGAGCTAGAGAACTCGACAGCAGGCCCAGCCCACATGGTGGCACCCCCCAGGTCCACGGATAAGGAGGGTAAACAGATTCCGAGCAGCTGCAGTTCATTCTCCCCTCCTGCGAGCCCTACTGAAGGGCGTCAACATCAGCTAATCTCGAGGGCGCGGAGCCTTTGCCCAAGGTCACACGGTGCGTAAACGGGTGGACCCCTCTGATCCAGCCGGAGGAAACACGGGGCTACCGCTGAGCAGCCTCGGAAGTGTCCTTCGAGTCCTAAAACTCAAGTCCTCAAACTGGACGGGCTCCCCTCTCCAAGGAAGTCCTCGGTGGGGAGCCCCCCAAGGCCTTGCTCCTTCCGGCCAACATCACCTCCTTGTTATCGGCGCTGAACTTCTGCCAGATGCGCACTATTTACTGCTGAAACCCCCAAACTTTCAGGTGAGAGTCTTACTGAGCCAGAAGCTGGTTGTCTACCCAAAGGACTGATAACCAGGGCAACTAGAAATATGCGGCAGAGTCGAGTAAATTATGCGTCAAGAAGAACAAAAAATATGTGGAAAAATAGGGCACATTTTGTAATTGTTTAGCTTCATTATTTCGACATTTTAAGATTTAGAAACACTGTCTGGCCTTTGGCTGCACCCCATTAGTACCAGTTTAATATCCAAATATAGCAATAAGCGTCAGAAAGGTGACCAGTGCAGCTTTGCAAGGGGCCACCCAGCGTTCGGCAGCACGCGTTGCTGCATATTTAGTAACTTTTAAACCATTTGAACTAGAAACACATTTTCTGTTAAAATCTGCAGATTATGCGGCAGATGTTGGATTATGTGGCAAATCTATAACTATACCAAAATTACCGCGGCGGCACAATCGCATAAATCCAGTGGCCCTGCTGAGAACCAAAAGCAGTGGTAGAGTGAGGGTCTGTAGAGGTAAAACTACAGTACTCCTAACCCCAGTGTGAGGTATTTGTAGGAGGGCAGACCACCACTCGAGATGCCCTCAGAAAATAACTCAGGGCCCCCAGAATTATGCGGTTGTGCGGCGATGCTCGCATAATTTTGAGCACTCCCAGTGACCCTGCTTCTAGGTGAACTGAATGCCTAGAAATACAGCAGTCTGTCCTGGCTGCACTCACACTGCCCTGAACTCAAACCGTCCTGCACTCACACCGTCCTGCACTCACACTGTCCCACACTGTCCTGCACTCACTGTCCTGCACTCACACTGTCCCACACTGTCCTGCACTCACACTGTCCTGCACTCACACTGTCCTGCACTCATACTGTCCCACACTGTCCTGCACTCACTCCCTCCTGCGCTGACACTGTCCTGCACTCACACTGTCCTGCACTGACTCCGTCCCGCACTCACACTGTCCCGCACTCACACCGTCCCGCACTCACACCGTCCCGCACTCACTCCGTCCCGCACTCACTCCGTCCTGCACTCACTCCGTCCCGCACTCACTCCGTCCTGCACTCACTCCGCCCTGCACTCACACCGTCCTGCACTCATACTGTCCCACACTGTCCTGCACTTCTACTGTCCCACACTGTCCTGCACTCACTCCGTCCTGCACTCACGCCGCCCCGCACTCACACCGTCCTGCACTCACGCCGTCCTGCACTCACTCCGTCCTGCACTCACACTGTCCCACACTGTCCTGCACTCATACTGTCCCCCACTGTCCTGCACTCACTCCGTCCTGCACTGACACTGTCCTGCACTCACACTGTCCTGCACTCACACTGTCTCACACTGTCCTGCACTGACACTGTCCTGCACTGACACTGTCCTGCACTCACACTGTCCTGCACTCACTCCGCCCTGCACTCACACCGTCCTGCACTCACACCGTCCTGCACTCATACTGTCCCACACTGTCCTGCACTTCTACTGTCCCACACTGTCCTGCACTCTCACTGTCCTGCACTCACCCCGTCCCACACTCACGCCGCCCTGCACTCACACCGTCCTGCACTCACTCCGTCCTGCACTCACTCCGTCCTGCACTCACCCCGCCCTGCACTCACTCCGTCCTGCAATCACACTCCGTCCTGCACTCACCCCGCCCTGCACTCACCCCGCCCTGCACTCACACTGTCCTGCACTCACTCCGTCCTGCACTCACACCGCCCTGCACTCACTCCGTCCTGCACTCACACTGTCCTCACTCCGCCCTGCACTCACTCCGTCCTGCACTCACACCGCCCTGCACTCACACCGCCCTGCACTCACTCCGTCCTGCACTCACACTGTCCTCACTCCGCCCTGCACTCACACTGTCTCACACCGTCCTGCACTCACACCGCCCTGCACTCACACCGCCCTGCACTCACTCCGTCCTGCACTCACTCCGTCCTGCACTCACACCGCCCTGCACTCACTCCGTGCTGCACTCACACTGTCCTCACTCCGCCCTGCACTCACTCCGTCCTGCACTCACACCGCCCTGCACTCACACCGCCCTGCACTCACTCCGCCCTGCACTCACACCGCCCTGCACTCACTCCGTCCTGCACTCACACTGTCCTCACTCCGCCCTGCACTCACTCCGTCCTGCACTCACACCGCCCTGCACTCACTCCGCCCTGCACTCACACCGCCCTGCACTCACTCCGTCCTGCACTCACACTGTCCTCACTCCGCCCTGCACTCACTCCGCCCTGCACTCACACTCCGTCCTGCACTCACCCCGCCCTGCACTCACCCCGCCCTGCACTCACACTGTCCTGCACTCACTCCATCCCGCACTCAGTCCGTCCCGCACTCAGTCCGTCCTGCACTCACTCCGTCCTGCACTCACACCGCCCTGCACTCACTCCGTGCTGCACTCACACTGTCCTCACTCCGCCCTGCACTCACTTCGTCCTGCACTCACCCCGCAGGAGGCCTGGTCAGAGTACTTTTGATGTCAAGACCTGTTGAGAAAACTGTGAAAATTAACAAACCCCGGGATATCGCGCCCTCTGAGATGGAAGCAGAACAAATGCAGGAAGAAATCAGGTCAAGGTGTTCGAGCCCTCTATTCAAATTTCTGTGGATTACTTTAGCAAACAGACGAGGGATGTACATTCAGACGGAAAAGTACTCCAGTGTTACTCAAGGAGTAACTCCGGGGCCTGCTGGAGGGCCGGGGTGGTCTCTCAGACCACCCCCTGGATTACCTGAGATATCACAGGCCGGCAGAGGAACGAATGGTACTGCCGGATTACTTCCCAGTAATCTCCATTACTCTTCTCCTTCCAGTCGTACTTCCCCCACTCTCCAAGAAGCAACGAGACACAGGGGCAGGTGTTATGGAAGGATGCTATGGAATCTGAAAATGGATTTTATATTTTTATGATGGTGAATTTCTCAAGTACTGAACCCTCCCCCCCAAAACTGTGACCAGCAAGTGAAGAACCTCTAGGGCCATATGTACCAACACATTTTCCCATAGACACAGAATGGGCAGAACTGCTTGCTACATCTGGCCCTCTAGTGTAATAAAGTCAAGAGGTTAGTAGTGCAGCCTATGTTACAGTACAGGGCCTGGC